>NW_021319813.1:338171-343598 GCF_001605985.2 Dendrobium catenatum | reverse complement strand
AGCCGTCGGCCCTTCCCAACCCAAGATCCAACAGCCGACAACCCCATCATCCCCTTGGATTCCCAAATCAAATCCCCCATTATTACCTTCCATATTTGGCTTCTTGTTATTTGGGAAAGAATTTGAATTCAAATTCAAAATAATTTGAATTTTAAAGCTTTCTAAATGTGTCTAATTCCTTTAGGAAATAATTACTCAATCACCTTAATCTGAGATTATATCTCAAATTTACTCTTCAATCACAAATTAATGCCATGGTCCACATTCATTTAATGTGGACACAAATCCCTCCTCTCTAGGCCGGCCCGCCCCCTCCTTTTTTCTCATTAATTCTTGTCATTATCAATCACCATTCAAGTCCCCAAATTAAGTCTAATTTAAAATTCAAATTGGGATTGATATAATCTATTCCTAATTGAAAATTACTGATTAGGCAAGCAATCAAACCCTTCATCTATTTCTATTTTCTCTCTGGAGCTTGTGAGTTCTTGAGTGGTGAAGTCCCAAGCTGTGGGCAAAGCAATACCCACCAGTCGCCGGAAGTGTCCGGGGCTCGTGGTCCGACTCCTCTTACTTCACCGCCAGCCTCTTTAATCCTCATCACCCGTCGGCCGCCCATCTCCCGCTCTTCCCAACAGCCGCCTAATAGCCCTCCTCCACCGGCCACTATCCCCACCTCCCATTAGACCGCCGGCCTCCCTTCCCTGTCTCCCCCACCGGCCAAGCCCCCTTCCTTCCCAAGCCCACCGCCGGCAAGATTTCCCCCATCTCTTCTACCTCACGACCAAATCCCCCCACATCATCCTAAGCCGTCGGCCCTTCCCAACCCAAGATCCAACCGCCGGCCACCCCATCATCCCCTTGGATTCTCAAATCAAATCCCCCATTATTACCTTCCATATTTGACTTCTTGTTATTTGGGAAATAAATTGAATTCAAATTCAAAATAATTTGAATTTCAAAGCTTTCTAAATGAGTCTAATTTCTTTAAGAAATAATTCCCCAAACACCTTAATCTGAGATTAAATCTCAAATTTACTCTTCAATCACAAATTAATGCCTTGGTCCACATTCATTTAATGTGGATCACAAACCCCTCCCCCCCTTCTCTAGGCCGCCCACCCCTCCTTTTTTCTCATTAATTCTTGTCAATTATCATAACATGCTTTCAAGTCCAAATTAAGTCCAATTTAAAATTCAAATTGGGATTGATTTTATCTATTCCTAATTGAAAATTACTGATCAGGCAAGCAATCAAACCCTTCATCTATTTCCTTCCTCCCTCCTAATGTCGTCGGCCTGCTCCCACTTCCACTCGCCCTATCCGCCCACCTCCCTCCCCTAGCTCTCAGAACTAATTCCAAAGGAGGAGAGAACCGCAAGGAACTCCTAATCCCTTACACCATTCCCTTTCCTCCAACTGATCATGAAAGCCTGATTTTTCCCTGAACGGGGTTGCTTTCCAGAATTCTTAAGGTTGTTAAACTGCTGTCCAACTGATTTCTGCACTCCCACACTAGCTGGCCAGCCCCGAAATTCGACCCATTGCTGTCCAGACTTGTCTTGGTTGCTGTTTCGAGTTTCAAGCACCTGAAATCTGTTGTTTAGAAGATCTGGAACGTGTAATTGTTGTCCAAGACTTGAAAGGTGGTTCCCTATTGCTAAGCGTGCAAAATATCCATCAAGCCACCTTCTTCAACCTCAATCCATAAGTGGATAACTCCGTAGAAGATTACATCAATCATACCTTATTCACGTTGGCGTCATCAATGGAAGAGCATCTACCATCCAGAAGTCGGCGGAACATTTGGCACCCACCCACGTCTTCTCCCTCTTTGGCGAACTTTCGTTGGGCAGCTATTACCATAGGTGTCTTCTAAACGTTGGTGGCATCACTTGGTTTGCTAAGATTCTTTCCCGCTAACCCTTACTAGACGAGCTTGAGTGAGGGACACTCAAGGTGATTTTTTTATTTGTTAAGTGTGGGATCTCTTGTTTACAATATTTAAGTTTATCTTTATGATTGAGATCATTCTCAAGTGATTGTTATTCTATATTGTAATTGATTGCCTTTACATTATTGATGGCCTTAAGTCTAAGCATCTAATCTTGTGAAACATTAGTTTATATTGCAAAGCTTAAATCAATTTCTTTATAATCTCTAATGCAATTCCTATTGGTTTCACATCAACTATGCTTCACACTATATGGCCAAGTGATTCAACACATCCATTTAAAACACTAGTAAGCTATTAAGACCAAGGGCAACTAGAGGTAGGATATAGATAAAACTGGATTTAATATTTATCATTACTTTTCAGGCAAATGCCATTTCTAGAGTCAGTTTCCTTCATGGATAGGACTAACTAATCGCCCTATGGATCTTGCATTCATGATGACAATAAAATTAATCCAAAACCATGCAGAAACCATAATACATGTATATAATGAACTAAAAAATATTCCACCAAAAGTGCCATACAAGGAATTTTTCTAATTAAAAAGGCATACAATGACATTATTGCATTTCCCTGTGTTCCCAAAATATACATTCTACGCGGACTCCATGTGGATCCTAATTTCCAACAACAGCATATTTACATATTGTGTCAAGACTAATAAACAAATAAAGAGCATAATACTCTTTAATCTCCAGCAATGCCTTCAAAACATCCTTTCCATAGCCAAACAACCACACCTACCTTTCCAATTTCTAAAAAGTAGAATCTTATATGAAAAATATTGCACCTAATTGCCTTACTTCATACCATTATTTTAACTTAAATCGTTTAAGCCACCAATTATACATTATGAGGAGCTTAAAATGATTATATATGATTATTTATCAGAAAAAGCACATAAGTAAAATTTGGAAATAACCTCACTGCAATGCCAATATAGCAAAATATCATATAGTTGACGACAACTTAAACCTTGATAAGAAGTTAAAGTAATGCATGAAAGGATACCAGATCAGAAAGAAACAATCAACGGTAAGCCCATATTAATCAGACAACGATCGAAGAATAATCCCGAATTTACCAGCATATGAAATAGCATAATAACAGACTGCAGCTCATAAAATGACAGGAGATGCTCAAACCTAGAAATATTTCTTAGGTACAAAAACTGAAATTTAAATCATTGCTCATACAATAAACCAAAGGGAAAGCAGAAACGTTAAACCCATCCCCTTAAGGGAGGAATGAAAGGGCCTCCTTAAAACCCTAGCTTGGTGCGGCGCCAGTGCCTGCGCTTGGCGTTGTACCTGAGAGGAAAGTATACGAATCAGCGGCGAAAAATCAAAGAAGCCGATCATGTACCAAAGCAAATAGCATATAGATCAAAAGTTAGAAAAGCACCTAATGGTGTTGTCTGTTCTCATACGAATCCAATGGGGTATAGGCCTGTTCTGCCTCATCTTCTTCGCGAGCTTCTTCTTGATCCGGAAAGTCTTGAACGAAGGCTAAATAGATCAAGGTAGAAAGAAGCAGCGGGAGTGTCAGATCGGAAAAGAGCAATCAAAACATAGAATGAGAAGGTTGAAGACTTACCATCTTCGCTGCAGCTCCTAACAAGGCGGCGGCGGTGGTTACAGAAGCGCTAGGGCGACAAAAATGATAAGCCAGTTTGCGTCGATGGGTTATAAAGAAAATTTAAAATAGGTTGAGTACGGTTCCGGCTCTCACGACCCGATCGCTGAACAACTACCAAAACCTTGGCTGCCATAAAGTTATAAAGTTATTATAAAAATAATAATTTTGCTATATTTAAATTTGTTATAAAAAAATATTTTTTATCATATAAATTTTTAAACAGTAAAAATGCAAGAAAATAACAGTTAAACAAAATTATAGCAAAATAGTAAAAAAGTTATCCGAACAATCTCTAAGGTTGTGATTTTTCTCAACTGTTGTTTCATCTCTTGTTTCATTCTTCTTTTATCTGTTGGCTGCACTTTTTAATTTGATTGGAAGAAGTTGTTGTGGATATATAGCATCTAAATGATGGTTGGTGTTGCTGAATGATCATAATTACTATAATAATTTTCGAATAGCTAAAGTTTCTTTGGATATGAAGTTTTTTTTTTTTACTGCTGCATTATATCTAGATTCGACTTCATTTATGATGGAAGCGATAATTTACTTGATTGGGCAATGTTTTGGTGCTCTGGGCCATTTGACTTGCGAATGATTTTGCTAATTAGGTTAACATCAATTATGACTTCTTGGTTGCAAATGTATTTTTGGCCAATGTCGGTGCCTACTTTCTAATGATTATCTAGATATTTAAATTGGCATTTTAGCTTTTTTAAGTTGGGACAAAGCGGAAAACCCCATGTGCAGGAAATTTTGCAACCAGACGATAATTTTCGTAACTTTCGAACAGATACTCCTGAATTCTCTTGTTGACTTGCAAGGCAGCTTTTCTGATTTTCCATTTAAAAAATTTGGATTTTTTCTTTCTTTTTATCTGTTGACTGGGCCCTTTCTATTTTGGCTGCAAATATAACACTTACATCGAACCATTTCTTTTGTATTACAAAGCTTTGCTATTGGCATGTGTCTTATAATCTCCTTGTTTAGTTAATGAAAGTTGGACATGACCCTTAATTTCCCTAAAAAAAACTTTCTCGTCAGATTTCTTTTCAAATGACAATTATAATTTTGTTTGACTATTATTTTCTTATTGCATTTTCATTATTGTTTAGAAATTTTTGTGGCAGCTGTTAGAATAATTAAATATATTAATTTTGCGAGACGTCGCAATAATTATTTAAGAATATATATTTAATTATATAAACCATTATGTGGCCCATATGTTTGAATTATTGAAATTTAATTATTTATGTTTAAATCCTATTGGTCAAGAAAAAATAATTTGATCATTCGTTTATGGACCGTTTGATCAAATAACTCTTATAAGCGGTTATTGTAAAATAACTCCTATGAGTTATTGTAAAATAACTCCTACGAGCGGTTATTATGACCAATCCGCAGGAAATAACTATTGGTCCTCTCTCTCTCTCTCTCATAAGGAGGAGTTATCTTGCTCCATAGAGGACCAACTCATGAAAGAAGAAAGTGAAGGGAGAAGGGAGAGAAACTGTAGTTCAAAATTCGACGAATTAAAATAAATCAAGGTATGTTTTTCTTCCGATTAAAGATTATGAAAATCATATTGTTTAAGATCTTGAAGATTGTAAATTCAAGTTTTCCGTTTCGATTTCTTTTACATAAATTATGATGCAAGTTTATGCAATAGTTAGAGAACTCTATTAAGTCTTACATGTGGTATCAGAGCATGGTTGAAAACTAAAGAAATCAAGAACAAATATGGAGTAACCGGAGAGGAAGAAGAAGATGAATAGTATTTGATTAATCTCATTAGTGAACATACAACGGCTATATATAGATACAATAGGTA
>NW_021319813.1:334964-338071 GCF_001605985.2 Dendrobium catenatum | reverse complement strand
GTAGAAACTTTTTTGACAGTTATAGTCGTAATTTCTTATCCTCTTTGTTTTTTGTTGAATATATATCTGTTCAGATTCTTCCACCACCTATTTCAAGGACTGATTTTGATAAGGTGCTTGCGAGGCAGCGGCCAACTGTCAGCAAAGCTGATCTTGAGTTGCATGAGAGATTTACCAAGGAGTTTGGAGAGGAGGGCTAATTGGATTTGGTGAGAAATTCATCATGCCATGTCCAATGATTTAATTGTATATTGCGCCTTTTTTCTAAGATATAATAGAAAAAGGGAAAATCATGTAAGTGCTTCTTGCCAGATTGAATACCTGAGGGGAAACACTGAAACTCGCGTGAGTACTCATAGTGATCGTAATCTGTATTTAATTGAGGTGATTATATAGCATGAAATTTATGACTTCAGAAGCCTATTTTAAAACCGGATTGTTCTTGTCCCATCTTAAATCTTGATTATAGCTATCCATTCCGTTCTTCAGGTTTATTGGCCGTTTATCCTGTAAGACAATTTTGTCCCTATAGTAGACCTTATGATGCAACACTATTATTATGGACTAGTTGGTTTCCTAAATGGACATATTGCAGTTACCAAATATGATTGAAGCTGAGTTATAACTCAAATATCTTATAGGAGTTTTTTCAGAAATCTTTTCAATTGACGCATTGATGACATCACCAGTCTAATTTTTTTTTTGTCGTAAAGGTTCTGTTTAATAGGGCAAATTATTGCATTCGGTCACCGGACGTGAAAATAGGTCCGAATATTAATAAAATATTATTTTAAATTAAGCGCGTCAAAAGCGCAGGTAAAGTGCAGATAAAGCGCAGGAAAACACAGGTAAAACGCAGTCAAAAGCGCAGTCAAAGCGCAGCCAAAAACGTAGGTGACATGGCATATTTTTATTGGATGTCCGAACCTATTCCGTGCGTCCGGTGACCGGATGCAATAATTTGCCGTTTAGTAGGTTCTGTTTAATAGAGATTGTATGACTGCATGGGCTGTTTCATGCCTCTATTAATGCTAATATTTTATTGAACTAGCCCTCCATTTCCTTGGAAACATTTTGGTTCGCAGGAGATTTACTGTTATTGTATTGTCTTTATGTATAAAATAAGCAGTCAAGGTTTACAAGGTTTACATTGCAAAACTATCGACAAACTCTGTTCTAAGCTTCTCTTTCATGTATACATTTCGGGAAAGAAGCTACATACCATTGCCTGGAAGAAAACTTGTCTCCCTACTGAGGTTGGGGGGCTGGGCATCCCTGACATTCAATCACTTTCTTTCTTTTCCTTTTAATTGCACTTTCATTTGGAGGTTTTTCACCACTAACTCCTTGGTAGCTGACTGGTTTAGATTAAACCATTCCATCTCCTTGGAAGCCCTCTTAGCCCTCTTCTGCTAAAGCCTCCAAATTTTGGAAAAATATTTGTCACACTGCGGCCAGTCTCAAACAGAAAATTAAATTTCACGTTTCTCGTCTCAACTGCAACCTGGATATGTTTTGGGATCCCTGGATAAATGGCTTGGCTGCTTTTGATTTAATGCCACCGTATTTTAATGGGTCTTTTCTGATACAAAACTATATTCTGGATGGTCATTGGGCCATTCCTTGCTCTATGCACACTGGAATTTCTCAAATTATCTTCTATCTCTATATTAGACCGTCAGATGGATTGTATTGAATGGATTGGGGAAGGCAAACCTTGTTTTAAATCCTTCAGGAATTTTTTCTTTTGTGAGCATCCCAAGGTAAATTGGGCCAAGTTTGTTTGGCATAAGCGTTCGGCTCTTAGATATTATTCTTATGTGTGGCTGGCCGTCAACGATGGGTTAAAATCTGCTGAGGTTCTGAGATTGAGGAATATTCAAATTAATAGCATTTGCCACTTATGCTGGATGGAGGAGGAATCTATTTCCCACATGTTTTTTCTCTGTGATTTCTTTTTTGGGGTTTTATCTGCTCTTCTTACCCCCCTAGTCTGTTTCTATTTCAGGCCTTCTTCGCTTCAAAGTTTTGAATTTTTTGAAGATATGCAACATATAGATAGGCAAGAAAAAAAATTTTGTTTTCTTGTTATTTGCTATTCTGTTTACTTCCTTTGGCGCGAAAGAAATGTTAGAAGATTTGAAGGGAATTCAGAAGACCGCAATTACATATGTAACAAGATATCTCATGCGATTACTGCTTAAGACGAAAGGCTGGAAGGGTTTTGAGAAGCTGCAACTCAAATATCCTAATTGCTTCCTCCTGCAACACCGTTTTTGATCAGATGGTTTTTCTGGGCGATGATGTCAGGAACCGGTTTCTCAGTCCCTTTGCCCCTGGAAGGCCAGGGCATTTTCAGTCCCTTTTTCTGCATTTGGTATGGCATTTGCTGCAACCTGCAACTCGTTTGGATCTGCTCTCTTGGCAACCGGGGCATGTCCGTTTCTCGTTGATCATTATGGGCTCTGAGCATTTTTGTTTTCATGCTGTAATGCCTATTGGTCCGGTTCCTTCTTCCCTGAGCCCGCCTGTGGGTCTTTTAAGTTCTTCTTTTTGTGATGTTTTTTGTGGGTTTGTGCATACCCTTTGGTTTTCTTTTGGTTTACAGGTTTTTGACTTACTGTTGTAACCGTCCCCATTGGATTAAATTTACGGGCTAAGCCCCAAATTTTCCCAAAAAAAAAAAAATAGATCGTTAGGTTTTCAATAGATTATTCAGAATGTAATTGATATTTTATTGAGGTCTTAATGATTTGGCTTGTTATTGTAGTTTGTATATTTTTTCAAAGTCTTAGTAGGTCTCATATCAATGCTCATTATATTTTTGCTTGCAGATTTCTTTTTAAATTTTGGATGAAAAATATTTGTTCCTTTAAAATATTTGTCATATTTTTTCATGCTTACAAACTTTTAGTAAATTAAGATAATAGTGGTAATATAGAGCATGTAAAATTAAAACAAAGATAATATTAAATTAATAATTTATTCAGCAATATAAAGTGCAAGAAAAGATAATTAACTTCAAATCCCCAACATCAGCACCAAAAACCTGATAGGATTTTCACTTTCACACAATACTTGTCTTTTTAAATATTATTTGTTATGTT
>NW_021319813.1:281540-330541 GCF_001605985.2 Dendrobium catenatum | reverse complement strand
AACAACTGACAAGTGATTACCATTAAATACATCAATATATTTTCTATTCATAGCTCTGATTACATGAAAATGCTTAGTGATTTTCATTATACAATGTCTTTTAAGGTTCATGGAACTTAAATCAAATATTTTTATAATTTTTATAGCATATATATTCAATGATTTTTAAATGTAAAATATGTGTCAAATGAGTTTTATGTGCATGTGTATGTGCATGCATGCGCATGAATTTAGAGTTCTTATTAAGCCAAAGATAACCAATCTAATCCTCTTATTCGTATTCGGGATCATTTAGCAAATCATCTAAAATTTTTATTCATGTTAAAGTTTTTTTAATTAATGAACAAGTTGAATATGCATAATCATCAAGTTCGACAAAATCTACGTGAACATTGAACTTTTTTAACACTTGCATTCATGCAGATGTGCGCATGTTATTATGTAATTCATACGAGTATATTCAGCTTTATCCAATTTGCTTTACTTAGTGCTCATTTTTTTGTGAGTCATTATCTCAAACTATTTTTTTATTAGATGTGTTGATTAATATACAAATATTGGTACATTATCACTTTTTATGATTCATTCACGAAATTATGAATCTTCCTAGAATTTCTCCCATCAATCTGCCCTTTAAAACTTTGCCCCATTGCCACTAGTACTTCTTGTGAGATCGCACCCTCAATATATATTTATATATTTATATTATCCCATCTTCGACATTTTGAATGATCATGGAACCCATCAAACACCACCGTTGGCTAATCTTAGATCTGCACGAGTTAGCTACGGTAATACAGACGAATCATTTGTCGACAAAAATTATATCATCAGAACTGTGTAACCATTATACTTTATGTTTGTTGAATAAGATGAAGCATATTATACAAGATATGTAAGTCAAGTATAGAACATCAAAATACTTACCAGAATTTCCTACATATTGAACTTCTCTACACTAAGCTATTCTCTCAGCCATAGTAGTTTAGCAATAGTGATCAATATTAATGTTATGCCAAAATTATATTTTGAGGGTCGTTTTGTCCAAACCTAACAAGAAAGTCATTTATCATAAGCCTAATCATATAATATGAAGGAGAGAATTGATATACTATGCATATAACTACACTATTATTATCCTATATTATGAGACAAAGAAAGTAAGCTCTTTCTGAAACAGTTTGAGAGCCCTAATTTATGTAATTTTCCTTTATTATAAATTACTAAATTTACTCACTTGGGAGATGAAGAAATCCTTGCGATCCGAGAGAGAGAGAGAGGGTCGAGCTGGCAAGAGATTTCAATGCACACTTTCTCGATCGACAAACTTAGAAATTTTCTAGCTATAGGATTCTATTAAGGTTCAAATATAGCCGCCACAATGAAGTAGATTGAGAGTCTTATAAGTGAGAAGAGATTTTGTAGTGGATGTATTTCATTCCGTTACTTTAAATGTACCTAGTGTTATTATTGCCTGTGTTCTTATAAAAATTGGAGTATAACTATATAGCAGCCAGATTTATCCTTCCAATGTCAAATCTCGACTGCATGATCGCGACTTTTGTGATTCTGGCTCAACTATACTTCATTCTATTGGGATATCGAGAGCCTAGCAATGGGGATATATAATCCATGTTGTCTCCTTAGTGAAAGAACCATTACATCTTGATCAATGTTATTTAGCATTATAAATGCCTTCTTTAACCCTCCGAATTAATTTATGGCTATATGTTACTGAATCTTATAATCACGCCAAGCAATCAAGTAGAGCACATTCTAAGCTATTAATAAATAAGAATTTGTTTTTGAAGATCTTCCACATCTATAGCAAAAATATTTATTAACAGCTGTGCTTTTTGGGCTCTTTTCTTCTTATCTATCTCCTCCTCGGGAAATTATACGAAATTTGCGCAGGTCCAACTAAATCTCCAACAGATTTAATGTTCCTAAAACCTAGTTGCATAATCAGAAATGGTTTAATCTGTTGCTCTTGGAAGCTTGATCTGTTTAGGCTGTTAGATCTGCCTTTGTATATATATCAATATCCTTTAAAGTAATGTTTATACATTAGATCTTCCTTATGTTTTTTTCTCATTGTTAGCTTACATGGCGAGGAGATTCTCATTTACATCATATCAAGCAACATGTGACATCTTTATAGAGAACAATATCAAAAAGCTTTATAGTATATTACACATTCACGAACATTAACATGTCCAATCAATATTCGAACAGATAAAATGATCATTCTCGCATATTTTGTTAGAGCAAGGTTACCCTTCCCAACATCAAACGATCATTATTAGCAAAGCTTTTAGTAAGATTACCTCCGTCTTCCCAGCAGCTCAAGCTATTGCTATGATATGTGTTCTAAGGTTTACTTGTGCTAATGCTATGTATGATTATACTTGCAAATTGCAAATGTTTTGCTCTTTATTTTGTTATCATAGAACAGTTCAGGATATCATTGTATCATATCAGTTTTAATTGAATTGAGCTTGAACATAACTCAGGATTGGATGGATCAAGAAAGACCTTTAAGATCTACTCTTTGGTGAAAGGTAAATTATCTTCTAAATTAAGCAAGCCTATTGAAAGTAGTATAAATGTATTTGTTTGGAATGCTTTAAAAATTTTTGGCGTGGCACTTAAATAAACCCTTAAGAAAATGAGTTAGGAAATGCAAGTGAAGCGGAGAAACTATTAAAGGCTTGCTTCATTAAAGGAGTTGCCCATCAAATTGATAGTAAATATAATAATGTTGAGAGATAAAATAGGAATTGATAGATGTTCGTAGATTATAGCTATAAAGCTATGCTATTTTTATAGAAGAATGTCAGAGCAACTTATTGACATTTTATGAATATCATCTTCCATTGTTAAAAAGTGAGGAATATATAGGTTTAAATTAATGATATGCCAGTGATGATTATAACTAAAGATGAGTACTTGAAAGATGTATAAAAACTTGATACCCAACCAAAATGCATTGTAAGACAAGTCTAAAAATATGTGTTCAGAGTTAGCTTTAGAAATTTTTTGAATTTTACATTTTATTGAGAAGCATAAAAGAAAATTTATAGAATGTAATAGCTATGTGGAGAATGGATTCTCTTTGATATCCAAAGCTTGTTCAAAAGATGATTAGGAGGTTGCCAACCTTAGATCTATTTATTTCTAGATTTTTCGAGAGAAAGAGAGAGAGAGAGAGAGCAGCTCACTTTGACCTGTTGGTTGAGAGCTTAGGCTTTCAACTAAGAGGTCTTGGGTTCAAGTCTTTGTGTATGCGTTGTGTGTGTGAGTTTGCCTTAAATGGCCTAAATGTCCCCAAAAAGAGAGAGACGTGCTTCATTCATTATGAACTTAAAAAACAAAAATTAAAGATTACATGAATTAAGAATTAGTATTGAAGTAATTAAATGCATACTTGGTAACTTCCTTTTTTTTTTTTTGAAGAAGCATAAAGCAAATTCTATAGAAAATAAACTAAGGGACCAAAAGGAGCCCCTAACGAATACAAGCAATAGATTCCTCCAAAATTTTGATAAATGAAGGAACCTTGTCAAGGATTAAATCATCCCAAAAGAAAGAAGAAAAAGCACCAAAGTTAGCACATAAGTCCGTTAACTTATTACAATCTCTATTGATATGATTAAAAATAACATAATTAAAAGTATCCACAAAAGAAAACTTTTCCATACCTCGGCATCCCTTCTTGAAAGATTTATGGATCAACTTGATAACATTCATATTGTCACTCTCAATGATAATGCCTTGAAATCCTTGCACGATCCTTGATCATCTCTTTGACTGAAGCTATAGCTTGATACTCCAAATAAGTTATATCCCAATGCAATTGAGATATACCATAGGCAGCTGTAAATCTTCCTTTGTGATCTCTAGCCACTCCTCCAATTCCTCCTTTATAAGAATGAAATAATGTAGCATCTACATTCACCTTGATCCAATTGGGTGGAGGAGAATACCAACGATTTTCAAACAGCAGATGCTGATTTGTTCTCAACCGTCCTGATTTGATATAATTTGGAGTATTAAGAACTCCTACATAGCTAACAGCTTCGGCAGCTATGTAACATGAACTTCTTTCCTTCTTCCCGTGCACAATTTCATGCCTATCCTTCCAAGTAAAGTAAACTGCATTGCAAAGTAAGCTAGAGAGAAATACGTTTTGATATGTTAGCCATTTATACATCTCTTCTTTGTTTTCGAATAGAGGAATGTAAAAGCCCCATTCGTTCAATTGATGAATAACATCCACAATCTTCTGACATTTACAAGTTAGATGGCTAATATTCTCCTCCTCATTACAGCCTCTAGGACAGTTAGTTATCCTATGAATTCTTCTGTAAGATAAAAAAGCATTGGAAGGCAAGGCGTTGTTTAAAACTCTCCACTAGAAATTTTCTACTTTGGCATATAGTATTGCTTTTTTCAACCATTTCCATTCAACAATGTCATTTGATTTATAAGCATTTTGATCAGGAGCCATGGATGTAATAGATCTTCCAGATTTCATATGAATGAGTTCAAATTGATCTTCAATAAGATCCGGATTGATATCAATCTTACAGATTAAATCTTGTAGTTCCTTGCCGAAATATTTCTGAAGTTCAGGAATACTCCATTGATTTTCAGAAATTAAATTTTCCACTCTTAAAGCATCAACCACTTCTTCTTGAGAGTTAACAAATGTAGGCCATTTATTTAAGCATTTGTCCCAAATCCAGGTGTCTTCAAAAACATCAATAGAGTGACCGTTTGCTACATTCCATCTCACAATATTTCTCAAAGATTTACTACCATCTTTGATAATTTTCCATGCAGCAGAATTAGATTTGTTTCTGTTCTCAGCAACCCAACATGAACCATGTTTTGGAAACAAAAATTTATGCAATAAGGAATCTTCTTTCATGTATTTCCAAGCTAATTTAGCTCTTAGAGGGCCCATTTTGCTAAAGCGGGAATGAATTCCTCTGCCGCCTTATTCAACTGGATCACACATCTTCTTCCAGCTAACATAATGCAATCCATGTTTAATGGAAAGAAGGGACCGAGAGAATAACATACTTTACCAAAGTAATTTTACCTGCTAATGAGATGAACTTGAGCCCCCAACTATTAAGCTTCTTCAGAATTTTGTCCAATATGAATTGGAAATCCACTTTAGACAACCTTTTTAAAGCCAATTTTGTTCCCAGATAATTGAATTCCTTCACTTCTTTGAATCCCATGATGTCTTTAATTTTTCTTTTCTTCAAGCTAGAGACCGCTTCCCAAAAAGCATACCAGATTTGCTTATGTTCACCTTTTGGCCAGTCCAACCACAGTAACTGTTGACAATACTTTTTATAGTTCTCACATTTTTTAGTTTAGCTTCAGCAAAGAAGATGATATCATCAGCGTACAATAAGTGCGAAATTCTTGGGCTGTTACTGCTAACCCGAACACCAAAATCACCCCTTTCCATAATTGCATTAGAAAGAAGCTGAGAACATAAAATGAAAAGGTAAGGAGACAAGGGGCACCCTTGTCTAAAACCACACCTAGCTTTGATCCAGTTGGAAGGAATTCCATTAATTAAAATAGAGAAAGCAGGATTTTGAACACATTCCAAAATAAGCTTGGAGAAGAAATCCGGAAAACCAAAGTAACAAAGAATTTTTTGAAAAGTTGGCCACCCCATTGAATCATATGCTTGTTCTATGTCTAATTTAATAGACACCAGCCCTTTTGAAGCTTTAGAGAACCTGAACTTATGTATAAGTTCATGAGCTATCAAAATATGGTCTTGAAGAGATCTCCCTCTAAGAAAGGCAGCTTGTTCAAGTGAGATTAATTTTGAAATAATACCTTTTAATCTGTTAAGAAGAACTTTGGAAGCAATTTTGTACACCGTGTTACAAAGGCTAATAGGCCTATAATTATAAGCATATTTTGGATTGTTAATTTTGGGAATTAGGACAATCAAAGTTCTCTTCCAATCCTCATTCATCTTAGCAGTTTCAAAGAAATTTCTCATAGCTTCCCAGAATTCAATTCTAATAATAGGCCAATAGATTTTGAGAAAAGAATATGAGATACCGTCTTCACCTGGAGAAGATCCACCCGTTGTATCTTTAATAGCATTTTCTACTTCTTCAAAAATGAATTCTCTGTTTAACTGGCTTTTATCATCCTCATCCAGAAAAGAGTGAATATCCGGCCAACCTTCAAGTAAGCATCTTCTATCTTGCCACTTGTCTTTAAAGTATTGTAATAAAACGTCTTCAATTTGGTCATGATTTTCCACCATAATCCCGTTGCCATCCTTAATGCAAGGAATGAGATTGCTGTTCTTTCTAGCACTTGCCATTGAGTGAAATTTTTTTGAATTTTGGTCTCCTTCACCTATCCATTTTACTTTGGATCGTTGTCTCCACCACGTGTTTAACCGAGCCAAAGTAGAGTTGAGCTCGTTGATTTTAAATTTTAGAAGAGAATAATCATCCATGGATAGCATACCAACTTCAGATTCTTTAGTTTGAAGAATAAGAATTTCTTCTTTGAGCAAGTCCTTCATATGATTCAACTCTTTGTGCTTAGTCTTATTCGAAAAGAATAAGGATTTGAGAGCCCTTTTAAATTTATAATTCAGAATTTCAGCAGGAGAACCTGAGTCTCTTCTCATCCATGCTTTTTTCACAACAGCAAAGGATGACGGATACGAAGCCCACACATCCTTGAATTTGATAGATCTTTTACTATTGGAAGGAAAAACTGAAGTATTGAGGAGGATAGGACAGTGATCAGATGCAATTCTGGGTAGATGTTTAAGAACCATCTGTTGATTATAGTTCATCGCAGTAGAATTGACCAAAATTCGTTCTAATCTTTCCATTATCCGATCATAGCCTTTCTTATTATTGCTCCAGGTCATTCTAGGACCAATGAAATTTAGCTCATGAAGATCATTAGAAGTCATAAAGTATTTCATCTCTCTCGGCCGCAAAGAGAAGTTAAATTTCCTGCCACCTATCTTGTCTTCTTTAGCCAAAAGACAATTGAAATCTCCACCGATCACCAAAGGCCAATCATTGGTGATATGTTTTTCCAAGCCATTCCAAAGAAATCTTCTATTGTACACATCTTTGCTGCCATATATAGTAGCTACTCTAAGCATTGGTGATATGTTTTTCCCCTTATTGAGGATATCCAAATCACCTACAATGAATTGAGATGAACACTCAATCATGTTGAAATTAGCTAGGTTGCTTCTCCACAGAGCAAGAATGCCTCCAGATAAACCAGCGGACGGAACAAAATTGTAATTCCAACCAGTGCCAATCGAAGATTCCACATCTTTATGCTCAATAAAAACTAGTCTCCAATAGCCCAACGAAAAGAACCCTCCTTGAGGTAGAGAGAAGCCCTCTTTTTCTTGGCTCCTCTACAATTCCAAAATAAGATGGAATTCATTTATGGATTAATGGGGAATAAATTCCACCTTTCTCCTTAGCCTCTTCTTCATTTTTCCTACCCCTTGTCTTCAGGCTGATAGGTCCCAGGTTTTTTAACTGCTTTGTTCCTCTCTTCTTAACAGTAGAAGAGGTATCTTCACAAGCTTTAGATACAACATCAACTGGCTCTGCCTGAATTCCTTCATGTGCATTTGGTTGTAGACCTTCCTCAACTATTTCACCTTCCTTTGCTATATTTCATAGAATTTCGAACTTGTTATTTATACCCAAAATTTTAACATCAGAAACCTCTCCAGATTTGGTTCACACTACAGCATAGCAGATATCAACAATAGGATTGGTTTCTGTTACCTCATATCCTGCTTTCTGATTCAAACAACTTGAATCAATTGAATTTTGTTTTAACAAATTATTCCCAGCAATAGTACTAATTGTACTGCTTGGTTTAACAGCTTCTTTTGTTCTCCCCTCCAAACTAGAATTGGCCTTTATTATTTCCTTGCTCCCAGTAACTTTTTTATGATTCTTCTTAGCTTTGTAGTCCACATGAATCCAAGGACCATAGCCATCTCCTTTGTCATTATCAATAGGAGCCTGATTTTGAGTAATTTTGCTTGTATCTCCAGCTCCAACTTCACCTTCACTGGTTTGAGCTTCAATCCCTTGTTTAGACCTGATCGAAGTAGATTTCTTCAAACATTCCTCCCTTAAGTAACCAAGCTTACCACAGTTGAAGCAAAATGTTGGCAACCTTTCATGTTTAATGTTCTGGTAAAATTTTCCAATTTCTCCTTCAACCCAAACACCCATGGGTAACTTCTCATCGAGTTTGATTCTCACACAAACCCTTGCGAATTCTCTTCTAGACCACTGGAACATGTTACCATCGATCAAGTAAGGAGTCCCCACCATGGAAGCAATTCTACAAACATTCACTTCATCCCAACATTGAAGTGGAAGATTTGGCATCCGGATCCAAATTGGGGCTGTGAGGCCTTTGAATAATGTAGGTGAGAAAGCTGCTGACCACCTGTCCATACCCACTATGTTGCCATTGACATACCAGGGACCTGAAGCAATTATTTCCTCCAAAGATTCTTGATCCTCAAAGGCACAAAGCACCCATCCAAGTCCTAGTTGAGTTAAATGAAATTTGTCGAACCTGGACCATTGTTTCCTTAACTCCATACTAATGACATTGAAAGGTATATTATTACCAAAGATCTTTATCACCAGAGACTTCTTAAGTCTGTTTGAATTATCAAATTCATTTTCAACATGAAGTTTAACAGCTCCGTCTTCATTCACAAAATTTTCTCCGAAATTAAGTTCAGAGACTTTGATATTATTCTTCTTCTTCCAAGCATTCAGCACTTGTTTTTCAGTAACAGGATTTGAACATTTAACATTGTTTATTTGAATACAATTCCCAAGTTCTCCAGATTTGCATTCCCAAACTTTGGTCAGGTTAGAGCACCGATCAGCCTTGTCTACGCCTTCATGTTCCTTAGAATTTATATTGACTTCTTCTAAAACCATATAATCAGTAATCTGGTTATCTTTCTGAGCACCATACACAACTTCCTTATTAGCTTCAGCCGCATTCTTACAAGAGGTTTGAGTACAATCCTCTTTTTGGAGCGGGTTGCCTTTTTGGAGATTTGTTCCTTATTTACTGAATACCTTCGAGTTTGAATCTTCCATTAAATTTTGTTTACCTATGCCAATGCAGTCAACTATCTTCTTCTTTTCTTCAAAAGCTCCTTCCTTGATAATCAGAGGCCTATCTTTGTTAAGCCAGAACATATTTTCCTTCTTGCGACCAATGTCTCCGAAAGCAGGTGGAGACGAATCGAATTGACACGAGATCTTCCGTGATGGTGGAGGAGGGTGACGTAGGTTGACTGAGACTACGGGAGCCTGAGTCCGGCGATCCTCCGACACCATTCGCGTCGAGCGGAGAAACCGCGAATAGAAAATTCAAAAATTTTCTTCAACCAGAAAAAACGGAGTTTCTCTCTCTTCTTTGAAAAGAGAGAACCAATGTTTTTATGTTTCAAAGTTGGAAATTCATAATAAGTTTATGCTTAATCAGACAAGTTATAAAAAGTAAATGCCAATTTTTTACATATGAAAGGGCTCTGATAAACCTCAGGGAAGAACTACCTATTTAATAAAAAAATTAACCCTAACATTGATAGATTATACTAGGAAGCTTCAACCATATCTTCAAGTGCATTCCATTATAGTTGTGATTAATTAATCTTTGAAGTCAATAAAACATAAGACTGAGCTTTTATGGAGGTTGACAAGGTACTCCTTTTGCTTAGTAAATATTGGTTGGACTACACACTAAATGCCAACTTGATAGTTAAACTCATTCAATTTTTTAACAAAGTTCTTTAACACCACCTAAGAAGAATCTTAGTCAATGAATCATTATTGGAACATCTATACCAATGGAGCATTTGGAGTCAATAGTCATGGAGTTGTGCTGTCATTACGAAGGCTAAATAACCTCATTCCACAATATTCTCTTCAACATAAATTGAAGCTACAAAAAACCAATTATAATATGAGATAATGAATTAGAAGTGACTGTTTTTTGAGTTGGAATTTCATGGTATGGTGGCATTCTTGATGAAATTTTATAGCGACTTTTTTTTGTTAGGATTAGGTATAGAAAAATGTATTAAGAATAATTTACGAGTTTGTGGATGTTAAGAGGTTAAAAGTCCATAGAATGTTCAAACTCTACAAGGAGATGGGAAAGTATTGGATTATTGTCTGCTAATTGTGTTAGGATAATAAATAGAATTTAGGTTAAGAGTTCAAAGGGGTATGAATTCTTTTGGAATGCTTAAAATTTTAGAAATAATGTCCATGAGTTATTAGTAATGATTATGTTGGGGATCTTAGTATATAAAGTTGAAGGGAGACAAGCTACTAGTTTTAGGTGGATGTTAAGTGGTATTTTGTGTATAAATTGCAATAGGAGTGTGGGGAATGAGAGAAACTAATAATAAAAAAGTAATGAGGGGAGGATAAATATAACAAATAATTAAAATAAAATACATAAATAATAAGATAGATATCCTCTCACTAAGAAGGGTTGTTACAAGTCTCCTAACCAAGGAACAAGGTTTGAACAACCAATAATCCACCAAAATATAAACATAATTTTCTCAAAACTAGTTTTATTTCATCAAAGATTGTTTCATTGTAATAGTTTTAATATTTAGAACAATTAGAAGTTGTGAAGAATACAAAACATTACAAGAGCATAAAAATGTGATCAAAACATTACAGGAGCATAAAAATGTGATCAAACACAACATTAAATGAGCTTGAAACTATCACAAGGCTTCATAACTTTATTTTGAAAACTAAAGGGATTTTTATGTATTGAATGTAGACCCATTAAAAGATAAAACACTAATTTGTATTTTTTTACTTTTACTTTGATGAAATAGCAATGTGAGGTGGCAGCTTTTGACTTTCCACTTAGATTAAAATTCAACTCACATCATACTTCATATTTTTCACATTCACAGAGAACAACTGCATCAACATAAAATAAAAATGCAATAATAAAATAAAATATTGATAAATTTATTTAATTTATTCTTATAGAAGTTATTGATATTATCATTAAGAGGAGGTAGCTATCCAAACTTAGCAATTTCTTTTATTCTTTATTATCTTTCACAAATTTAATTGTATAGTGCTACATCTATTCCTTTGGATCTAAAAGAACATTTCCCTTGAAGTTGAAGGTATTTTAAGTTATAAAATATGTGGAAGAGATTTAAATAGGCAAAAGAATTTTTTTTTCTTGCAACATGATCATTATAAAAATATTTGCATATAATAATTATTAATATAGATCAAGCAAATAACAGCATTAGGACCTTAATAATTGATTAAAAAAAGTGATAAATTTGCAAAATTTCAGAAGGGGGGTGATGAAAGCAATGATACTAGTATAACTTTGACTGGTAATGGGACAACTAAATATTGTATTTGAGGAGGATCATTGATATGTGATTTAGATTATTGTAATTATGAAGATGGAATGATAAGAAAAGTTTATTCAATTAATGGAGGCTCTTCTTCAATTGATCTATAAATCTCTTTATTTAGTTGTATTTGCAATTTATGTTGAATTTTTCTATTCTAATTCTCTAGAAATAAATTGAGCTATTTCATTATTTGATGAATAATATTTTTATAATCATTCTTCACTTGCGTGCTATATGCCTTAAAGAAAATAAAATAAATAAAAAGATATTTTTCTCAATTAGCAAACAATCACAAACATGTACAAAAGTTTTCTTAATAACCATATGAAATTTGAGGTGATGTGTGAAGGATGTCTTGCTATGATACTAGGTTTAGCTATGATACTAAAATATGTAAAAGTAAATAGTGACTAATTTTATTTGATTGGAGACTATTTTTATTTGATTGGAGAAAATGTAGGGGAATGTATTAAGAGTGATTTGAGAGCTTCTAAATTTTAGGTGTTGGAAATTTCAAGGTGGCTGAAGACCTTTAAGGAAAAATCTAAGATTTGTTTTATTTTAAGTTGATCAATAATATGAGGAGATTAATGGGAAGGTAGGTTAGGAATTAGGAGTGATAAGAGTACTCTTTGAAAAACTTAGAATGATAGAAACAAGGTTGATCAATTGTAGGGGTTTCATTTTGGACCCGACCCGAAACATGACTTGAACCCGACCCGAA
The DNA here is from genome assembly GCF_001605985.2 of Dendrobium catenatum. NCBI lineage: Eukaryota > Viridiplantae > Streptophyta > Magnoliopsida > Asparagales > Orchidaceae > Dendrobium > Dendrobium catenatum. The sequence goes on along the minus strand of NW_021319813.1, from coordinate 318,317 downwards.
AAAATTCGGGTTCGGATATTTGACTCGTTTAAAAAAATGGCTCGGGTTCGGGTTGACCCGGAAACCCGAAATCAACCAGAAGTTGACCCGGGTCTGGGTCCGTTAGGCGTTAGCCCAGCCTAGCCTGTTCTCGCGGTCCGCAGAAGGGTTTCGCCCTAGCCTGCACTGCAGTTCAGCGCGCCTCAGCAGTTCCCACTCCCCAGGCGTGACCTCAGCACCTCCGCCAGTCCCAATGCGTCGTTGTGGCCCATGTGAGTACGCGCGCCTCGCCGCCCTGCAGTTCGCCAATCCACACGCGCTGAGCAACTACACGAGATCCACGCTGCCGCGGGACGCCCACGCGTTACGAGGCCGCAGTCCCCATGCGCGCGGCGCGCCTACCTTCACACTTCACAACCCATATTCATGTCGGGTTGTGTCAACCCGGCGGGTCGGGTTCGGGTTGCATTTTTTAACCCGTTTGCAAAAACAGGTCTGGTTCGGGTCATCTCAGATAGCATCGGGTCAGTTCCGGGTTTGACCTGAACCTGACCCGTTGACCCGAATTGACACTCCTAATCAATTGTTTGGGATGGTTATAATGGATTTTGTATGAAAAATTGATGGGTGGTCGGCTCAATCTTTTAGATGATCTTAAAAGTGATTTCAATTCATTAACATTCTTGATATTTAAAATCACTTTAGCCCATAGAGAATTCAAAACATTACAACAATGGGAAAAGGTTGTCAAACACTACATTAAATGAGCTTACAATCATCATAAAGTTTCATAACTTCATATTCGAAACTGAAGAGATTTATTAAATGAAACTTCATTAAAAGATAAAACATTAATTCATAATCTTTAGGCTCGCTCTTGAATAGTTGTACAAATGATTTTGACTTTGAGAAGGTGGAAACTTTTACTTTCCACTTTAAGTAAGATTCAACTCACTTTAGACTTACCATTTTAATATTCTTACACCAAAACTATTTCAACTTAACTCAATAAAATTATATTCTTAAGAAAATAATGTGCAACAATACAATAAATGTGCTTTAAGTTTATTTAATTTAGCCTTGTAGTTGATAATGTTACTATTTATGGGAGGCCAACTATCTAATTTTTACATATCCTTCATTATTCACTATCTTCCTCAAATTTTATAACTCTTGTATTGCATCAATCTGGCATTCCCAAAGCATGAGTGGAAGGAGAGTTGTTCATTATTTCTTTTAGTGACCAATTTTCTTGGTGTTTGTTGTATTGCATAAGTTTGGCATTCCCAAAGCATTAGTGGAAGGACAGTTGTTCATTATTTCTTTTAGTGACCAATTATCTTGGTGTTGGTTGAATAATGGATTAGTTGACTCCTATATGCAATTTACATTACATGTTAAATATAATTGTTGTCCTGGAATATTCGCGACGGTAGAGAAATATAAAGTTTAACGTCTTAGCTTTTGTACGAAGATCCAATACGCATACATATATAATAAAGGGTGCATCATTTATAAGAGACACCAAGATTTTTACATGGAAAACCCTGTATATGGGAAAAATCACGGGGCCTGATCCAACTTGAGTGAATCCACTATTATTTGTAGTCAAATACAAATTAGGCCCTTCCTTGGGGGGAAGGTCTTGGCTTGATATGCATCATATGGAGTACATTATATGGTGGGAATACAAATAATAACAATTGACATGTTCGTTTAGTCGGATGGACCATAGTCGATGGGTAATAGATGTTAGAAAGACTGTTGTTTGGCGACAGAGGTTGGAAGGACTGTAGTTGGTGGGCGATAAAGGTCGAAATGACCGTAGCTAACTGTAGTCGGAGAGCGACGGAGGTCGGAAGGATCGTAGTTGGTGGGCGCAGAGGTCGGGGTGATAGAGGTCAGAAGGACCATTATCTGGCGATGGAGGTCGAAAGGACCATAGTTGATCGTAGTCGGTTGGCGACAGAGGTAAGAAAGATTATAGTCGACAAGAGATGGAGTCCAGGGTGACTGATGTCGGAAGGACATTTGACATGCAAAAGTCTAACATTGGGTAAGAATCTAGCGACGAGCAGAAGCCTCTCATTGGGTAGAAGTCCGAAGACAGGCGAAAGTCCGGTGTCGGGTAGAAGTCTAACAATGGATAGAAGTCTAGCGACGGATGAAATTCTGGTGTCAGGTAGAAATTCAGCGACATGCGGAAGTTTAGTGTCGGGTAGAAGTCCGATGAAAGTCCTGTGACGGGCAGAAGTCTGACGATGCGCGAAAGTAGCGTCAGATAGAAATTCGATGACAGGCGAAAGTTCTGTGTTGTGTAGAAGTCTTACAAAAGTCCGGCGATGGGTAGAAGTGAGGCGATGGGCGGAAGTTCGACATTGGATAAAAGACCAACGTCGGGTGAACGTTGGGCAGAAATCCAACATCACTTGGAGGTTGGGCAGAAATCTGGCGCCACTTGGCGGTTGGGCAGACGTCCGATTTCGGTTAGCGGCTAGGTGAAAGTCCAACATCGGTTTGTAGTAGGGGGAACTCTAGCGCCAATCGACAGTTGGGCAGAATTCTGGCATCGGTTGGCAGACTGGTGGAAGTACGACGGTGGTTAAGGAGGAATCTCTTCCTTTTCTTCCTTTTCTTCATTCTCTTCTTACTTCCTTGCTTAATTCCAGCATCAATCGACTGTCGGGTGAAAGTTTGGTGGTGTTTGAGGCGGAGTCTCTTCCTTTTCTTACTTATCTTCATTCTCTTCTTCTTTCCCTTCTCTTCTTGCTTGAGGTCCCTTTTTCCTCCACTCCCCTAATGAAGAATGAGGGGTGTTGACCTCATTTTTGTATGAGGTTACTAGGACCAATCCAGATCTTAGGATCTATCCAAAACCTAAATCAATCCAGACCCTATGATCAAATCCATATTTTCAAACCCTGAATCCAAGGTTAAAGGCTTTATCCTAAAAGCCTTTTCTAAGGATTTTTCAAACAATTCAAAATTTAATCAAATGACCTCTGATTAAGAGTTTGTCAATTACATATTGATAGGACATCTCTAGATTACCCCTTCAAATTTGAGCCTTTTCTGAAGTTTCTAACCCCAAAAACGGAATTGAACTCTAAAGGCTGTAAAACCTTCAAATATTTACGGTCTATGCCATTGGGCCTATCCCCTAGTGGATATTGACCTTATAACTTTCTCCAAAACCTCTAATCACTTCCAACCTCTTAATCATGACCCATTGAGCATTAAACTGTATTTTGGTGGACCCATTTTGACTCCTACTTTATCAAGGGTCAGAATGACCAAAATATCCCTTAAAGGAAATCTTGAAGTTTTCTCCAAACTTCAACTTGGCCTTTTCAAATCAAAGCTCCAAACATCTTCCAATGCATCCTAATCATTATTAGGAGTGCAATGGACTCAAGCCCAGACTCTAGTCAAGCTTGGTTGATCAGGTCAAAACCTTTTGACCAAAATACCCCTTAAGGGTTCAAACATTAATTTCAAACCAAATGAACTTCAAATTGCTTGGAATAACTTCCAACAATTTTTGAATATCAAACCAAACATGTTGAGCCCAAACCCGGGTCCTGGGTCAACCTGGTTGACCAAGTCAACCTAGGTTGACCCAATACTCCTTAATGTTTTAAATGTGTTATTTTAACCCATTAGGCACTTAAAACCTTTTTCAAGCCTCAAATCAACTCCAAATCATGGCTTACATATTTTTTAACGAAGGACCAATCAAACCTAAATGATTTTGACCAAGTAAATTCTACATGCATCACTTGGTCAAATTCATCTAATCTTTTATGTTTTCACTTAAACTCCAAACCTTAAGCCTTGAGCTCTCTCCAACTTGTCCAATTAGTACCCCTCTTATGCCACATCACCCTATTTGACCTATTGAGTGGTCAAACTAGTCAACAAATGGTCAAGGTGGCTTTTAAATGGTCTAAACCATGGATGACATGGCACTCCTTTCATTCTAGCTCAATCCAGCCATCTAGAGCCTCTCTAGAGCCTTCTTAGGACTCCTTCAGCCCTTGGATCTAGATATAACAATCCTCTATTGAAACTTGTTCAATATGAATTAGGTTGTTAAACTTAAGATTATGTCCCAACGGCTAACCAAGAGGTGGGGTGAATTGGTAATTAAAAATTTATCCCTCTTTTAAAAAATTTTAAACCAAAAATAACTTTAGTGAATTTTGTAGAAAAGGCTGTTCACACTCTCCAAGTGTAGGAAGAGAACCCATCGTCTGTTCACACTCTCCAAGTGTCTGCAGAAAATCAGATCTCCTTGACAGATCTTCTCATAAGAAATCTAGAAGGACGAGAGAAAAGAGTGAAGTAATCACAAACCACAAGTGGAGACTCTTACCTTTGAGTACCAAGTGAATCCTTCACGCTCCAATAGTAAGAATCCTCCTTCAAACACTCTCTCACACTCTCTCCTTGACTCTTCTTTCAATTGACTTGAAGATCAGTAGGCAAAAAGATTAAGAGGTAGCTTTAATTGGACTTTATATAGGAAAGACACAAAAAATCATCCAAAGTCTGCTGATTTTTAAGTCTGTACATAGTGGATCATCTCGTACGATCGTTAGATCGTCCTGTATGAATTTACTTAATTAGTTGCATACGAACCCAATGTATAATAGTACGAACTGACTTCTCTCGTATGAAATATGTTCATCTTGGGACGAACAGTTATATAAAGGATCAGTTTTGACAAACTGCAGGACATTATCAAATTTTTTAAAGGACAGAGCATTTAATCCTGGGACGAATAGTACTTCGTCTGGACAAAAATTTTCTAGAGAGCATTTCGTTCTATGATGAATAGGAGTTCGTCTGGATGAAATTTTCCAGAAAGCATTTCATCCTAAGACGAATAAGAGTTCGTCTGGACAAAAATTTTTCAGAGAACATTTCGTCCTGGCACGAATGGAAATTCGTCTAGACGATTAGGACTTAGAAAAATTTTCATGCTTCCTATTCGTTCCATTGCTCTTCCGAGGGGATTAACTGACATGATCGTCCCGTACGAACAAGGTTCATCCTGTACGATCAGTATAATTTTTACAGATCTCCCCAAGTGTCTGTGTGCTAAGATAATTCAATTAAAATCATATTTTCTCAAACTTAATTACAATAAAAATTACAAACTTCAATTTACAAACTATCTCATGCTGAATTTTTTTTTGAAGTCTTCATTAGTCTGTAGTTCGATTATCTTGAAATGTTAGTCCACACAAGAGCAAAAATAATTTTTTCAAAAAATATTAGGAGAACACAAAGCTTAAAACAATAATATTTAGAATCATTAAAACTATACAAGTTGGAAGAAGATAAAACATGCAAATAACAACTCTCTTAACAATCTCCCTCTTTTTTATGATGGCAAAATAATTATTGTTTGTATACTTTTTAAATTCTAAGAATCTCCTAAACTCCATCTGAATTGATGAAAATATGAAAATAAGGAGGCATTGCACAACAAATGTATCTTTCTTTTCTTTTCCTTTACTTTTTTTATTAATACAACAGATATGATACGAAACAAAAATACGATACAGAACAAAGATATGAACACATGATACAAAACAAAGATAAGAGCAAAATATTTTCTTCCCCTTTTTGACAACATCAAAAAGAGAAGAAGAAAAAGACCAGAAATATAAGCAGTTATATGATAATCCTTTGATAATTGATCCTTGAAAGTGATTGAAATAAATTTTGTAAATAAAATTAAATCATTAGACAAATAAAAATGATTCATAGAACTTAAGAAGAGATATAACATTAATAATAAAAAGTATATATCAAAAATATGAATCAATTTAGACACTAAGATAAAGAATATCATTGCATAAATGATGAATATAAAATTTGTATATTTCAAATTTTAATACGGAATATAAATGTACAAAAGACCAATTTGAATTAAGAGATTAAAAGATTGTGGAAAAAAATAACTACCATATGTGACGCTTTGCACATCTTTTTCAATAGTTATAGCACATTTTTGTGCATCTTTTTACTTGTGGCTTATTTTGTGCCTCTTTTTCATATTGCAAACCATTGTGCATTTCTTTTGATTTTTGTATATTTGTACATTTTTTAGGAGTAATCTTAATCTTTCCAAAATCAATAATAAAAAATTTCAAATATTTCTAAGTACATCAATATTTTTTGATAAGTGAAATACAAAATAAGAAAACATCATAATTGCAACAATAATATTGAACATTAATGTAATCTAATAAGAGACATGAAATTGACAATCTTAATTACATCAAGTTATAAGCAAAACTTAAATTTTGAAAAATTAGATTTTCTAATGAATTTAATTTTAAGTTGCGCTTCAAGGTATATCACTCTTAAGATAAAAACTTTTAAAGATTGTCATATAGGCTAACACACTTTTCAAAACAAGATTAAAACCAAGATAAGATAACTTATATTGATATCATAAAAGAGAATATTACAATCAGTAAAATTTGATATCAATACTACATAAAACATAAAAGCTAAAACATAAAATAAAACTAACACATAACTAAAATATATCACATCATAATCTACTACATCACAATCACATCAACTATAGAAAGGATAAGCAAGTACATGAGTCACTCTGATGGGCCCTAATCTGGAGGAGAAGGAGGTACATTACTGAAGAAATTAAAGTAACTGCTTATCATGAGCATATTTGAACTTATGTGATTTATCTGTTCTTGCATATATCCTATGTCTTGATTGTACTGAACATCCTGCTGCTGTAAGTGAGTTTCAATTTGATTAAATATTTGATTAAAATGAGACTCTAAATGATCAAATCTCTGAACCAAATCTTGGTAATTTGGTTCACTCGCAGGTGCAGGTTCAGGTTCCTCCTCTAAGTCACTAATAACATGTGTTTTACGTGGTTCATCTTTATTGAAGATTGCTCTAAAAGATCCATCATTGTAGTAGAGAGATTCTTCAAAATCTTGAACTGGATGAACCAATTCACACTTCTTCTCCAAAATATAGGCAACAAGATGTCCTAAGGCAATATTATTCTTTCTTTTATGGGTGACATGACCAATTTCAGAAAGTTTATAAAGATAGCCAATGATTAGTTGGGCATCATCTATAGGTTGGTCAATCATAATTAAGTAGGTTACTGTAGAAAGAAGAAGAGTAATGTTGACTCTATCACCAGCTTTAGGAATTATGGAAGTTCGAAGAACATGCTGGATGATACGAGCATTTCGAACAAGAGAGGACACTTTAGGCATATACTCCTTATATATAATTCCCTAATCACTTCATTAATTTCAGTCCAGTCAAAATCAGAAGTAGTGGTTAAGGTATGGGCTCTAATCCCTTCAGTCCTTAAGTTCAGAAAAATTCCTAAGTTTTCCTTTGTGATTTCTACTTTCTTTTTAAAAACATATGACCTAATCACAGAATAGTTAGAATTGAAAGACATGTTTGCTAGGAAGTAGTGAAAGGTTTATTTGTTGTAGAAGTGGAGTAGTGTGAGAATGAGACTAAATTGAGTGGATGCAAACAAGTTCATTACCTAAAAGGTCAGTTGTTCTTGAATAAGAATTTTAGAAGGGGTGATCTTAGCGGAGGCAAATCTAGGAAATGGCTCTTCGTTGGCCTTGGACAGAAAGTTATCACTAGAGTTTTTGGGTGGACCCTTGGCTAGAACATTTTGTCATTTGTTTGAGCTTGCCATGAATAAGATCTAAAAGAAAAAAGGGGTCTAAAAGGGATGTGTGAGTGTGACTGTTGAGTTCAAAGCCTGTCAATTTAATGAAATACGACTGTTCGTACAGGCAAAATTACTTTCGTCCCGTACGAAAACGTTTCATATGGACGAACGAATGAGTCCAAATAAGAAACAACTTTTTGTAATCACACAAGTAACGATGCGTCAAATCGTACAAACTTTTGACCAAATGATCGTACAGACGAACAGGTGTTCGTCCTGGATGATCAGAAATTTAAGATCATTTTAATGGCAGTTGAAACCGTCCCCCACATCGAATCGCCAAGCGTTCGTCCGGACGAACCAAAGGTTCGTATGTACGAATATAATATTAAAAATGACCTTATCCATTTAAATGACAATCAATCGTACAAAGGTTTGAAAAGTTCTTCCAGATGATCGTGACGATCGTACAGACGAAGTAAAAAATAAAAACTGAAGTACACAAACTGTTCAAATCTGACAGTTAACACACTACACAATTTGTCCCGTATAAAAATAATTTTGTCCTCGACGATTGTCACTCAATTTTTAAAAAAACAAGCAATCAAAAGTCTAGATATGAGAATTTTATAAAACCAAAACATAAACTCAAAAAAAAATGAAAAATAAAAATACAAACTCAATAAAAACACGATAGAGAAACACATAAAAATCACAAATACACATAAAAATACTAACTAGAAAAACACACATCAATGTTGCAGAAACATTTTAATTAAGCATTCAAATCGATCACACCAAGTCTTGTTCTTAATGCACTGAAAGTATCAAAGGCTAATGGTTTTGTAAAAATGTCTGCAAGTTAATTTTCTATAGAAACATGAATAAGTTCAATTTCTCCTTTGAATACATGATCCCTTATGAAATGATGCCTGATGTCTATATGTTTGGTTCTAGAATGTTGAATAGGATTTTTAGAAATGCTAATATCACTAGTGTTATCACAATAAATTGGAATAGTGCCTATAGTAAATCCTAAATCAATTAACTGTTATTTCAACCAAAGTACTTGTGCCACATAACTTCCTAATGCAATGTATTCAGCTTCAGTAGTAGATAGGGCTACTGAATTTTATTTTCTACTGGACTAAAAGACTAAAGAATTTTCAATAAATTGACATGTTATAGAAGTGCTCTTTCTATATATCCTATAACCTGCAAAGTCAGAATCTGAATAATCAATTATTTCAAATGAAGAGATAAACTTAGGATACCAAATTTCTAAATTCTGAGTTCCTAATAGATATCTTAAAATCCTTTTTACTGCTGTTAAATATGATTCTTGTAGATCTAATTGAAATCTAACACACAAATAAATACTAAACATGATATCGGGTCGGCTAGCTGTCAAGTAAAACAAAGATCCAATTATTATTCTAAATTTTTTTTATCAACATATTTTCTCTTATGGTTCTTATCCAACTGAATTGAGGAACTCATAGGTGTACTAATAGGTTTAGCATTATCAATTTCATACTTTTTAAGGATGTCCTTAATATACTTTGACTGGCTAAGAAATGTACCCTCCTTAATTTGCTTAATGTTAAAGCTTAGAAAGTAACTTAAATCTCCCATTAAACTCATTTTAAATTCAATACTCATTGAAAAATTATCACAAAGTTTTTTATTTGAAGATCCAAAAATGATGTCATCAACATAAATTTGTACAATGAGTATATCATTTCTAAATTTCTTCAAAAAAAAGAGTTGTATTCACACTTCCTTTTTTAAATGTCTTTCAAGTAGGAAGGTGCTCAATCTCTCATACCAAGCCCCAGGTGCCTATTTCAATCCATATAATGCCTTTTTCAATTTGAAAACATGATTTGGGTATTTAGAATTTTCAAAACCTGGAGGTTGTTTTACAAAAACATCATCTTGAGTTACCCCATTTAAAAAGATACTTTTTACTGATACAGTTTAAATCCTCTAAAACAGGCAAAGGTTAACAAAAGCCTAATTACTTCAAGTTTAGCTACATGGGCAAAAGTCTACTCAAAATCAATCTCTTTAATCTGATTATACCCCTTAGCAACTAATTTAGCCTTATTTCTAATGACTACTCCTGACTCATTCATTTTATTTTTGAATACCCATTTAGTTCCAACTACACTTTGATCCTTTGGCCTTGTAGTTAATTCCCAAACTTTATTTCTTACAAATTGATTTAACTCTTCTTGCATAGCCAAAATCCAAAATTCATTCGAAAGTGCTTGATCAATATTTGTGGGTTTTATTATTGAAATGAATGTTGAATGATTAACTTCTTTGTTTAGTCCATGCCTAGTCCTTACGACCTCACTAGGTTCATCAATTATCAATTCCTTTGGGTGGTTTTTAGAAAATCTCAAATCTCTATGCAAAGGATTTTCTATCTCCAAGTTTTCTTTCAAATTTTCTTCTAAATTTATTTTATCAATCTTTTGGAAGTTATCTCAATCTCATCTTCTACAATATTTGGCTCTTCAAAAATTTCAGATTCATCAAATACAACATGTGTGATCTCCTCAATTATCAAAGATTTTTTGTTGAATACTCTATAAGATTTTCTAACACTTGAGGATCTTATAAAAATTCCTTCATCTGATTTTGGATCAATTTTTTCTAAGGAAGATTTTTTATTGTTATGAAAAAACACCTTGCAATAAAAAACATACAAATGTAACAAATTAGGTGTTTTTCCTTTTAGCAGCTCATAGGATGTTTTATTTAATTTAAATCTCACATTCACCCTATTCAGAACATAACATGCAGTGCTAACCGCCTCTGCTCAAAAATATTTAGGAAGTGAGTATTCTGCCAACATGGCTCGGGCGGCTTCTATTAATATTCTGTTTTTCTTTTCGACTATCCCATTCTGCTGAGGGGTTCTAGATGCAGAAAAATTATCTTCAATTTCTTTCTCTTTACAAAAATCTTCAAATCTTTCATTATCAAATTCTCCTCCATGATCACTTTGTATAGTCATAATTTCACATCATAGCTTTCGTTGAATCCAAGTCGAAAAGTTTCTAAATTCCTCAAATGATTCACTCTTATGAAATAGAAATTTAACCCATATGAATCTAGAGTAATCATCCACAATCACAAATCCGTATACCTTTCCTTCTAGACATTCAGTTCCAACAGGTCCAAAAAGATCTATATGCAAAATCTCCAATGGTTTATTAGTTTTAAGATCCTTATTGGATTGAAAAGATGACTTCACTTGTTTTCCTAACGGACATGCATTACAAAGGTGGTCCTTATTAAAGTCTTATTTTGGTATACCTCTTACTAGATTCTTTTGGGTAACCCTTCTATGGTTTTTCATATTAGAGTGACAAAGTCTCCTATGCTAAAGCTATGACTCATCAGAAATAGTTTTTAAACAAAAAGTAGTAGGAGTTTTAATGCAATTCAAATCTAGCATATATATGTTGTTTACCGTTATATCATTTAAAACATCATTTCCATTTAGGCTTAATATGCAGCTAGTAGGAAAAAAATTTACACAACATCCTTTTATCACATAACTGGCTTATACTTAACAAATTATGCTTTAAACCTTTTACCAATAACACATTTTCAATAAAAAAGTTCTTAAGATTTCCAATCATACCTGACCCAACCACCTTTCTTGTGGTGTTATCTCCAAGTGTAACCTTGCCTCCACTCTCGGCTTCCAGCGATATGAATTATGCAATATCTCCAGTCATATATTTTGAACATCCGCTGTCCAGGTACCATATGCTCTCATGAGGTCTTGTGTGAGACCGACCCTACAAGAATATCAAACATTAAACCTGAGAATCTAAATAAGTTTGGGTTCTCTTTTTGGCAATTTATAAAGAGATGCATGTATGATATGTCTAGGTTTCCACACCAAATAAGTTTTATTCTTCAAAGTACAAGTGCGAGCTATGTGTCCAATCAATCCATAATTATTACATTTGACTTTTGGAAAAGGATTCCTAAGTCTTCTATTATTCATTTGTGTATTTATGGATTGCATAAATTTAGGATACAAAATAAGATTAGTAAAATCTTCAAGTTATGGGGTATCATATTATCCTCGAGAGCTTTTATCTTCAATTTGTAAAATAAATTCATATCTTCCAAAATTTGATTTGTATAATTGATTATATATATTTTGCTCTCTGATTCATCCTTATTATTCTTGATTTCAATTTGAAGTTCTGCAAATGATGTCTTTAATATTTCATGATTTTTATTCAAGTCATCAAATTCATCAAGTAATTTCATGTGGTTGTCATCAATTAAAGCATGATCTTTCTTAATGATTTCATGTTGCATTTGTAGTTCTTGAAATTTTAAGCTTAGACTAGTATGCATTTTCTTTAATTTTCTATATGCATCATGCATGTATTCAGAAACTTCAAAAAGTTCATCATAAGTCAAGTCACTTGATCTGACTGATCAAGATTATCGGCCATTAAGCAAAGATTAATGACTTCCTCTTCCTTTTTCGTCTATGATGAGTTTGAAGCTGAGTCCACCCAAAAAGCTCTTTGGAACTTCTTCTTGCCCTTCTTCACAATTGGTTTCTCCTCTACCTTCTTCTTGCTAAGAGTGGCTTTGAGTTTTGGGCAATCTCGACTCAATTGCTGGCATCTCTTCTGCTTCCTCTTCAGAAAACTTCTGAATTATATAGTCATTAGTGCGATGTCGTCTTCATCCTTAGGTTGTAAGTGTTCACTCTCAGATTCCTCCACTTTTAGTGCTATGTTCTTCTCCCTTCGTGGTTCACCTGCATCAATATTTATTTGGTTAACTCCTTGCTCGTAAGAAATTAGCGAACTAAGAAGATTGTTAATAGAGTAAATGTTAAGATCTTTAGACTATGTAATTGCAGTGATTTTAACATCATAAGCAGTAGGCAAATAACGAAAAATCTTATTAACCATTTCAGCATTTGTTAGTTTCCTACCCAATGCATGTAAAGATGTGACTATTTATGTGAATCTTGTGTACATATCAGAAATAGATTCATTTGGTTTCATGCGAATCAATTCATAATCATGCAATAAGATATTAAGTCTAGATTGCTTAAGCTCATTAATCCCCTTATAAGTTATACAAAGTCTATCCTATATGTCTTTTCCACTCTTGCAAGTAGAAATCCGCATGTAATTTTCTGATTTAAAAGCACAAAAGAAATTATTTAAGTATTTGGCATTTAGTTGTGCTAAGTCACATTCTTCTACTGTCTAGTCCACAAATGGTGTTTCAACTCTAACTCCGTCAACTAGTCTAGTTGGTTTTGTATACCCTTCCTGAACTAAGATCCACATACGGTAATCAAGTGACTGTAAAAATATAGACATGCGTGTTTTTCAAAAATCAAAAGGAATATTGTCGAACAATAGATGTCTAGTTATAGAGTAACCCTCCGGTGTATTTTGGTTTCCAAATGTAGCCATCTATGTTAATCAAAAAGTAGTCTAAACTTATGATTTTGAAACAAAGCTCTGATACCACTTGTTGAAACTTGTTTAATATGAATTAGGTTGTTAAACCTAAGATTATGTCCCAGCGGCTAACCAAGGAGGGGGGGTGAATTGGTAATTAAAAATTTATCCCTTGTTTAAAAAAATTTATATAGAAAATAACTTTAGTGAATTTTGTAGAAAATATTTTTCAACCACAAGTTAAAACAGTAAAAGAAAAAAAGCGGAAAAAATAAAAGCCACAAGTTTTACAGTGGTTCGATCAAACATGACCTACATCCACTTCCCGGAGGCACCCTCCAAGTATCGCACTTATACCACTAGTGACTCTTCTTTTGCACCCATAATAAGGTGGATAAGCCTTTACAAAACTCTCTTCCACCACTATCCGGTGCTACAGAGAACCGTCATCCTTTTACACTCTCCAAGTGTTGGCAGAAAGCCGTCGTCCTTTTACACTCTCCAAGTGTTAGCAGAGAACCGTCTGTCCTTTCACACTCTCCAAGTCTGGGCAGAGAATCCTTTGTCCTTTCACACTTTTCAAGTGTGGGTAGAGAACCCTTCGTCCTTTCACACTCTCCAAGTGTGGGTAGAGAACTCTTCGGCTGTTCACACTCTCCTAGTAGGTAGAGAACCCTTCGTCTGTTCACACTCTTCAAGTGTCGGCAGAGAATCAGATTTCCTTGACAGATCTTCTCACAAGAAATTTAGAAGGACGAGAGAAAACAGTGAAGTAATCACAAATCATAAGTGGAGACTCTTACCTTTGAGTACTGAGTGAATCCTTCACGCTCCAATAGTAAGAATCCTTCTTCAAACACTCTCTTACCCTCTCTCCTTGACTCTCCTTTCAGTTAGCACGAAGATCATTAGGCAAAAAGATTAAGAGGCAGCTTTAATTGGACTTTATATAGGAAGGACATAAAAAATTGTCCAAAATCTGCTGATTTTCAAGTCTGTACATAGTGGATCGTCACATACGATCGTCAGATCGTCCTCTACGAATTTACTTAATTAGTTGCATATTAACCCAGTGTATAATGGTACGAATTGACTTCATACCCGATCATCGTCCCGTACGAAATATGTTCATCCTAGGACAAACAGTTATATCAATAATTGATTTTGACAAACTGTAGGACATTATCAAAATTTTTAAAGGACAGCATTTCGTCTGGATAAAAATTTTTCAGAGAGCATTTCGTCTTGGAACGAATAGGAGCTCATCTGGATGAAAATTTTCTAGAGAGCATTTCGTCCTTGGACGAATAGGAGTTTGTATGGACCAAAGTTTTCCAGAGAGCATTTCATCCTGGGGCGAATAAGAGTTCGTCTGGACGAAAATTTTCCAAAGAGCATTTCATCCTGGGACGAATAGGAGTTCTTCTGGACGAAAATTTTCCAGAGAGCATTTTGTCATGGGATTAATAGGAGTTCGTCTGGACGAAAATGCATGAATAGAAATTCGTCTAGACGATCCGGACTTAAAAAAATTTTTCCCTTCCTATTCGTTCCATTGCTCTTCTGAGGGGATTAACTAACTTGATCGTCTCACACAAACAAGGTTCGTCCCATACGATCAGTGTGATTTTTACAGATCTTCCCAAGTGTGTGTGCTAAGCTTATTCAATTAAAATCGTATTTTTCTCAAACTCAATTACAATAAAAATTACAAACTTCAATTTACAAACTATCTTATGCTGAATTTTGATTTGAAGTCTTCATTAGTCTGGAGTTCGATTTTCCTGAAATGTTAGTCCACACAAGAGCAGAAATAATTTTTCCAAAAAGTATTAAGAGAACACAAAGCTTAAAATAATAATATTTAGAATCATCAAAACTATACAAGTTGCAAGAAGATAAAATATGCAAATAGCAACTCTCTTAACACCCTCAAGGCTCCATGTGTCCATGAAAGGACAAGAGGACACTTTACACCTATGATGTCCTTGGCCCGTCCTTGCCCTCTGCTCCCACCTACCCCCTGGATAGATGGCAGCATCCTAGAGCCTAGCCAAGCCATCCTAGCCATCCCTTTGGCCTAGAGTAGGTAGAATAGGGCAAAACTATCAAGGGAGCCCTCATTCTAACCCTATCAATCTGTTTCCACTCTCGGCCTCTCAAGCCCAAGTCTCTATTCTCTTGAGCATCCCAGAGACTCCTCTACACCTCCCCGCTCGAAATCAGCTGGTCAAAGCTGTCGGTGATGAGTTTCCTGAAGAGTCTAGACGATTCCGTTCAAGGGCTTCTATCGTTCGATCCAGGGAGTTCCAGCTCTTGAAGTCTTCTACAACATGATGCGTGGACAGACTAAAATTTCAGAGAATTAAAGATCTTATGAATCCACTGGTTGAATTGAGGTAAACGCTCAACCCTAGCTCATGATACACTTGGCTAAATAGCTTTTTACTAAGTAATTTTAAAGCCGATAAAATGTACACTATTATTTCTGTTCAAGTCTAAAGTCTAGATTTAAAATTTCAAGCAAAACTATCTTTATGATCGAGAAAAAACTCAAAAAAAAAAAGGGTTATAGGGCTTGGTTTGCTGGTGTATGAACTGAGCACTATTTTGGCCGTTGATCTTTCGATGCATGGCTCTGATCGCGCCATTCCGCAGCCTTTCCTAACTACGTTGTCTGTGCAGTTGTTTTTTTTTTAGAGGAAACCCACGAAGGGGCCTACGCGTTGATTAAGATTCAAAATTACAAGGTCCTTAAAAGGACCTCGAGCTTTACTACTGCTCAAAAGAGCTACAACAAAAAAGAAAACAAAAAATCTTAAAAGCTTAAGTTCCTTACTAAGGCAAAATACACATAACCTAGGTACAATCTACGGTGCACAAGAAAGGACCCGAAAAAAATAGCGAAGCAAAGGATAAATCCATTCAGCACCAGCTTCCTGATCCAAAATTGAATGAGACAAGACCTGCATAAAAATAATCCTGCAAAAAAAGGAAAAATCATAGCAACAAAAGCATAATAAAGACCAACCAATCTGAGGCAGAGAGTAGCACAAAGGAACAGGTAGGGTTCTATCATCATAGCCATGCTTCCTCCAAGAAGCCAAAGACCTCAAAAACTTCCAATTAAGCAGGCACTAGAAAAAGGGAGGCAAGACCAGCCAACTAATATTACATTACCAACAAATAAAAATAAGCCCCCAAGAAGAAAACTCCATCCATCTCAAATACCCAAACAAACCCCAAAGAACAGCAATCCAAATCAAACCAGCATCCACCACCCCAAGATAATAGGGAACACCACCTAACACCCAAAAGTGCCAACAAATGGAAGCCCAACAGCTAGTACTCCACATATAAAGAAGAAACCACCAGCAAACAACAGAACATGACAGAAACTGAGGCCAGGAATCAAACACATAGAACAAAAAATCAATCAAAGCAAACCAAAAGAAACCAATAATGCTAGTAGTTCTCAGGCTAAAGGAGCTCAAGTTAAAATAATGCAACCATCATAGGTAAAAACCCGATGCCGCTCCATCCAGCCCCCCAGGCCCAGCACACAGAAGGGACCAATCCAGCAAAAAACAGAGAACACCAACCCAGGTAGCAGCCTCCCCCAGTCAAAAAGCCCCCACCTTCAGAATAAATAAAAAAAAAAACAGCCCATAAACACAGTACCTCGACCCAACACCCTTCCCAGAGAACAATAAATCTCCAAGCCACTGGTGAATGAGCAGAAATAAAACCACCCTGAGACCCAGCCAAAACCAAACCCAGCCAATAGAGGAAGCAAGGCTACCAAATGCCACAGAGTAAATCCTAACCAAAACCAAGGGGAGGAGAGAAACAAGCAGGCACCTCAAAAAACAAGGGTTACAATCATTTCTCCACCCAAAGACACCACAGCACAAACCAAATTGAATTATAACAACCAGAAAAATAAAACCAAAATCCTTCAGGCACGAAACCAGCAAAATGACAAAAAAGAAAACACCCCCAGCCCAGCATGAAGTAAGAAAGCCAAACCAAAACCAATTAAGATCTAACATATGGGTAAGACAGAGCATCCAAATTGATGAGACCTCTAAGAGGCATAGGAACATTAACATCCACCATGTCTTTAAAGCAATTAGACCCAGCACCAAGACAAGCTAACCACTTAGCAGCAGCATTGGCTTCCTTAAGAACATAAGAAGTGTCAATGTAAATGAAAACAATCAATTGCTTAATATCTCTTATGATATAAAAAAATTGAGAGTCACACACTGAATCCATCCTCTTAAATAAGCATTTAATATTAATGGAAGGTTCCAGCTCAATAGTAATAACAGTAATATCAAGAGACAAATAGCATCTTAACCCATAGAGAATGGTAGTAAAAATAGCCAAATGGATGTTACCCGTGAAAGGCCCCATAAAGGCAAGAATAAGATTACAATAGCCATCTCTGATGATGCTATCACACCCCAAATGGTTATTCTCATGCACATCAGTAACATTGAGCTTGAAACAGCCAATCTTCAGTTTAACCCAACAAATCAGACGAGGAGAAGAAAGTTGCAAAGAATTCTGAAGCTTGATACCTAAATCAGAGGCTACATGATAACAATTTTTAAAACTATTTAAAGATATTAAATTGATAGAACACAAATTAATCAATTTATCTTTCACATTATTAATAACCCGGCACGAATCCATTTTAATACCATTAAATAAAGAGTTGTTTCTTTCCAACCAAAGGTACCAGAAAATAAGGAAGTAAAGTTTATGATATGACCTTTAGAGTTCACAAACCAAGCCTTGATAAGATTATTAATGGATAAGTTAACATTTAAAATATTTAATTTGAAAAATAACTCCAAATTTAAACAGCTATAGGGCCAGACAAAAACACGTGATGCATACTTTCAACATGGAAATAGCATTGGCACTTAGAGGGAAGAACAAAACCCCTTTTAATCAAATTGTCTTCCATAGGAAGAAATCTGTGAAGCATTCTCCAAATAAAAGTAGAAACAGATAAGGGAATACTTTTGTGCCAAACCATAGAATAAATGGTATCCACCTCTTTCCTCGTTCTGAAAAAATTCAAACGCATCTTTTAATCTAAACAAACCATCACTAGCCAGATTACATAAAAGAACATCATTAGTGTCAAAGTTAATAGGAAGAATAAGGATTCTCTGAATAATACAATCCGGAAGAACCTCAACAAGCTTGTCAAAATCCCAACAATTATCGTTGATAAAGTAACTAACCTTAACCGCAATAGAAGAGGAAGAATTAATAAGAGAATCAATAGAGCACGAATTAAGCCATTGATCCTGCCAAAAGAAAATATTGCCACTACCAAGGCCCCGGGAAAGAAGAGGCTCCACTTCCCACTTAACCTTACACATCCTCTGCCAAACTTTAGAATCACCAATATTAAAAACACAGGTGGAAGGGTGCTTACCCAAACAATATTTAGAGTACATAAATTTAGCCCACAAGGACTCTGGCACGAAAAGTAAACCATAACTTATAAGAAAAAGCCTTAGCAAGATCACCCATGTTTTACAGCCAAGCCCACCCTCATTTAAAACCCCACAGCATTTGTCCCAAGTAGCCCAAAATTTTTTTTATTACTAGAAGCACCTTTCCAAAAAAATTTGTTAATGATAGTATCAATTCTATTGCAAACCAATTTAGTGGGGAGAGGAGTTTGAAAAGATTATAAAAGAAGAGAACGAAGCACACTTCTAATAAGAGTAAGCCTACCCCCAAAACTCAAGAAATTTGAATCCCAGGAGAGAAGCTTATTTTGTACAGAAGTAATTAAATCATTAAACAAAAAGGACTTATTTATGCCTTTAAACAACGGAATACCAAGATACTTAATAGGTAAATGACTATGCATAAACCCAATCCTCTCTTTAATGGTCGAGATCTGATCCATATTCATATTATTAGAAACAATAAAATAACATTTGTGATTGTTAAGAGATAAACCACTAACCAAGTTAAACTCATGAGAAAATTCCATGAGTTTATTAAAATGATTACGGGAAGTATTCATAAAAATGATAAAATCATCAAAAAAAACAAAGATGAGAAATAGGAAAACCACCCCTTGTTCTAAAATAAAATTGGGGTTGAGATGCAAACAAGTGAGCAATACTTCTAGAAAGGTAATCAATAGCCATAATGAACAGAGCAGGGGACATAGGGTCACCTTGCCTAAGACCATGAGAAGATTTAAAAAAACCAAAGCTCTTACCATTAATAATCAAAGAGAAAAAAGGACACTCAATGCAACTTTTGATAAGGTTAATAAAGGTCAAGCTAAACCCAAATAAATGCATAATGTTATAGATGAATTGCCAACTAATATTATCATAAGCTTTAGAAATGTCCAATTTAAGAATGGAATTACCTCCCCTAACCTTAACATCCAGATCATGGCAAAATTCCTGAGCCAGAAAAAGATTATCAGAGATAGCACGACCTTTAACAAAACCTATTTGGAAGGGTGAAATAATCTTAGGAAGAATATTAGTTAAACAAGACAAAAAAATTTTGGAAAGCAGCTTACTAAAAAAGGTACAGAGACTAATAGGTCTGAAATCATTCCAACTACTTGCATTAATCATTTTATAAATAAGAACAATAGAAGTAGATGAAAAAAACTTAGGTATAGTATTACCCGCAAAAAAATCCATAATTGCAGCAAAAGGTCATCCTTAATAATATCCCAACTCTTTTTAAAAAAATTAGTAGTAAAACCATCAGGGCTAGCTACCGAGGCATCATTCATATTGAAAACAGCCTCTTTAAGTTCCTCAAGAGAAGGATTGGTAGCAATCATATTATTATCCTCCACCGAAATGAGAGAGGGAATAATATCGGGGTTAGGGATCTGACTAGGAATAAACACCTTATTCAGTCTTTCCTGAAAATGATGAACCGCCAACATGGCAATGTCCTCATCCTCTTCGATAACAGAGCCATCCTCCCGAATAATTTTATTAATAGAATTAGTAGCACGTTTCCTTTTAACCAAAGCATGAATGTACTTAGTGTTATTGTCACCCTCCAACAGGTGTTTAGCAGCAGCTTTTTGTTTCCAAAATATTTCTTCTTGAGCCTGAAGTTTAAAAAGACTATCCCTAGCCTCTCTAAGAGAAGCAAAATTCACATCAGAAGGAAAGCTTTGATAGTTAAGCTCAAAATTATTCACCATATTTTCAGCATTTAAGATATTAGTAAAAATATTTTTAAAAACATGATTGTTCCACCAATTTAAAAGCTGCTTAAGTCTTTTCAGTTTAAACCAAAATATTTTCATACCCAAAATAGAGTTATCAAGATGTAAAACTGCATTCCAATTATCACTCACAACACTTAAAAAAGAATCATGCTGAATCAACATATCCTGAAATCGAAATTGGGGAACAACATTCACATGACGAGCCTTTAAAACAAGCAATAAAGGAGAATAATCAGATAGAGTACGACTCAGATGCTCAACGGAAGTAGAACTAAAGGAATTATTCCAACTATCATTAAATAAAATATGATCCAGCCTTTACCAAAGTTGACCTCTATTCCAAGTAAACTGATTGCAACCAAAACCAATTCAATAAGATTGCAATCCAAAATCATATTATTAAAATCATTCTTAGAATAAAAATTGGGAGTAGATCCCCCAGAACGCTCAGAAGCATTAGAAATGATATTGAAATCACCCCCAACTAACCAAGGACTAGGGTTAATACTATGAAAATCAATTAATTGCTCCCATAAAACCTTTCTATTGCAACGGGAAGAAGCAGCATAAATGAAGGAAGCACAACACTTAACATTAAAAACATCAATATGACAATGCATAACTTGAGTAAAATTACCAAGAACCTTAATATGGATAGGGTCTTTCCAAAACACCCATATCTTATTCGCACAATTAGACAATGCATGCTTAAAGCCAAGAAATCTAACAGTGCTAAGTAAATTAGAAGCATTAATAAGAGGTTCAAGCAAAACAAGACAAGAAATACCATGAATACGACAGAGATTCTTAACCCTCAACCGAGAGGAATCACAACCAATTCCCCTCATATTCCAAATAATAGCTTTAAACATAACAAAACAAAAATCAACGACTAGTTTGTGAATGAGTATTTCTACCAGATTGTATTACAAGATTAGTAGTTCTACCCGAATGTAGAACCTGGTTTTTGCTCTTCCTACCACGTTTCCCTTGGACTTTAACAAAGCTAATGTCAAGGTCATCTTTAGCAAAGCATTTGGCAGAAAAAGACAATTTTTCGTTATCAGTAGAAGCATCATAGTTGAGATGAGATTGGGAAGGGGACTTACAGTCATGATTCACCTCTAAACCGTCACCCTTAGGAGAGAGTTCAACCTCCAATAATTCTTTCCCTTCCGTGACCAAGCAAATTAAACCAAGACCTTCCGCCATGTGGCATCCTACTGCCAAACCTTTTTAATTAATTAAAAATTAATTTTAATTAATTAAAAAATCCAAAACATTTCAAAAAAATATAAAAAATAAAATACTTTTCATAAAATTAACTATTATTATACTCAAATTTTTTAATTGTAAACCCTTTAAAATAAAATTAAGATTATTTTAAAATATTTAATATATTTAAATTTTTTAATATATATTTAATTTTAATGGTTTAATTCATATTTAATTAAATATTAACTTAAATATTTCCAAAATTCAAATTTCATTTAAAATATTTTAAATTTTTAAAATATAATTAAAAATATTTTATATTAAAACTAAATTAAAATTTAAAGTATATTCCTTAATTAATTTCAATGTTTTAATATTTGATTAATTCAAAACTAATACTAAAAGTTTAATTTTAATTTAATCATTTCAAATTTTAAATTTTGTTGTAAAAAATTAATTAATGATAAAACATATTCCTTTTTTTAATTAATTAAAATTTAATTTAAAAATATTTAATAAACTTTAAGTATATTTAATTTCTTAAATAATTACTTAATACTTAATTAATAAAATACTTTAAAGAACATTCAATAATTATTTAAAAATATTTTAAGTAATTAAATCATTATTTTATAAATATTTTAATTTAAAAATTGATTTAACTTAAGATATTTTAAACTTCTAATAATTTTAAATCATTTAAGTATTTAAATATTTGAACATTTTCTAAAAATTTAATTAAAATTAAATTTAAATAATTTAGAAAATATTAAATAATTTTATTTTAAATTATTTAAAAATTTCAAAAAATATTAAGTTCTAAATAAATTAATTTAAGAAAACTCATTTTAAATATTAATTTTAGATTAATTTTAAATACCTTTAATTTATTTTATTTTTTTAATATTTAATTAATATTTAATTATGTATTAAACTAATTATTTTCAAAATAATAAATTTATTTTCAAATTATTTTAAATAATCAAAGGATGTCTCAATAACATATTTAAATTATTTTGATGATATTTTAGTTTTTTTAGTTTTAACTTATATTCCTATGTATAGGTTTATATATATATACATATATTTTAAAATTTATTTTGAAAGTATATGTATCTAAATCTCAAATATTTGAGAGTTCCATTGAAGTTTTTAATATACCCTTATCTTAATTGAATAGGATTGATGGGGAATAGTGATTAAGCAATGAGAAATTATTTTTAACAATTGCTCATTGGTTAATCCCTTAATTAATTGAATTTTATTTGGTTTGCATGCTTAGGGAACGCACACTTGCACATAGCTTAGGCTTTACTAGATTTAGGAGCTGATTGTGGTTGTGTATGCCTAACATGTATTTAGTTAAGGGTTAGCAGAACTTTGATTCAAACTCACTTAAACTTAGTGACATAATTAAGGATAATAATTAAGGACATTTGTCTAGAAAATCTAGAAAACTTTCAATAATTAGGATGCACCTCCTATTGATTTGAGACTTTAAAAATTCAAACTTAGTGACATGCTCAGCCCATAGAAATTTTCCCATTGATTTTAAAAACCATTAAGCCCCTTAATTAATTTTCTTAAGCTTAAACCTTTAAGTAAGCATTAAATCTTCTAAAAATTATAATAAATCTAATTTATATCCAAAAATAAAAATAATACTTCAAACTGACCAGAATTCAAACTTTTATCAATGAAAAGTAAAATCCCTTTGATTTGACAACAAATTTGAACTTAATTTAATTTTAATTTAAATTCAATATTTAATTAATTAAAAATAATTAAAACTCTAGAAAATTCCTAAACACTTGGGAATCTTTCCTTATGTCATTCCTAACCTTTTGAGTTGATTTCAAGGAGTTGAGATTTCATTTGGAGAAAAATCATTAAAAGGCTTTTAATTAAATAATTTAAAAAAAATTAAATAATTATCAAAATTTGAAAAATCATAATTAATTTCAGAAAAATTGAAATTGAACAAACTCAAAGCCATTCAACTCATATGAAAATCTAATTTTTATAAAAAATACCAAACTTCCTGAAATCATTCAAATTTGAAAAATTCAACTTTTGACCACTTAATTAAATAATTAAAATAATCTAGAAAATTAAAAAAAATAAAAAAAAAATCACTCTAAAATTCCAAAAATCTTTAATCAACCTTAAAATTAGCAAATAACCCACATTAATTAAAAATTAATCATCCCTTAATATTTAATCAAATCAAATCACTTAATTATACAGGGTACCACTAGGTAGCCTACGAGGCTATTAAATTAGCCCCAATGAAGGTGAAATAAACTTCACGGCCTCGGTGAGCAACATAGGTGGTAACCAATAACCCTTTAAAATATACTTTAAAATCAACTTTAAGCCATTAATACTTAAACTCAAACTTAAATATTTTCTTAAATCTTTCAACCAACCAGCACCTTAAGCAACTTCAATCAAATATCCTATATAGAATATTCTAAATCACACAGCCTTTTACACACACTTTAGATGGTTTTCTAGGATAACAACTCTAGTTTTAGGCTAGGTCAGTGTTTACTTTTCTGCAGTTGTGTGTTGAATTTTTGAGTTTTCACTGCTTGCTATTTGTTAGCTTAGAATTGATGTGTTTGTTTACTTACTTTCTATATTCTGTGATGTATTTGATTATGCATTAGACCTACCCTTAGGTTAGGAACGCTTTATACTAATTCAATTATATGCAAGTGGCTATGCTCATTCACAACATTGATTAAAGGAGGCATAAGTTAAAAATATATAAATATATAATATGCTTTGCACAGGTACTCCATAATTCTAAGAACCCCTTTAAATTTAAAGAGCATGGTCGAGCATGGCTGTGATTTGAGCAATTTAATTTTTTTAATATATATAACTGCTTGGGATTATTTATATATTGATTTATCAGGATAACCCTATAGGATCGAGTCTAGAATTTTTATTTTTTCAAGTGTAATTTGATGCAAATTGAGTTGTAAATATTTAAAGTGACTAATTTAGATGGGATCTTGAACATCCAATTTGAAATCCAATGAGGAAGGGACATCCCTTATGGGAGAGTTCCTATCCATTTGGAGATCCAAATTTTGGTGCCTTTAAGTATCCAAAGAGGAAAGATAACACCCTTTCCGAGGGGGAGTTTCTTTTCATTTGGATATCTGAACCTAATGATCCAAGGAGCTGTAGAAGGATGAAAAAGTAGATAACGAGAAGGCCCGTTCTCAAAGTCACTTGAGTCTTAGGAATACAATCCGGGTTGTTGTCAGTGGTGTCTGTCCACTATACTTTTCTACAATTCTGAGATGTAATATTAAGTGGCACTTGCCACATGGACATTCAATTTAAGCATTTAATTTGATTGATTTATTTAATTGATCGTGCAGTAGAACTACATTTTTTTTAGTCTTTTTACTTGCATACCGTATTTGTTTTAGCTTCAAATTCGATCGTAGGCTCATAAGGACTCGTTTAAAACTATTTTTACTTAAATAAAATTAAAACTTTTAAGACAACATAACAACTCTAATGAATTTAACAAGTAAGTCCAGGATCACCGGGAGGTTGCATGCATATTTGTTATATTTTCTTTCTTTTGTTAGTCACCTCCCCATCTGTGAGTTTTGGCAGACCACCTGATCTATGAGGGTGCAGATCTATCAAGGGAAATCTATGCATTCTTCTAGGATAAAAAACTATTTTTAAGTCTTTTTAAAATTGCTTCATTCAAATTTAAATATTTAATTGAGTCAATTTGTATGCATTACATTAGATATAAATTTAAAAGACTCCAAACTTTAATTACATTTATTTAGTCATCAATCACCAAACATAAGTCAAGGGGCCAATTAGGATTTGCTCTAGATGTCAGCCATATTCTTAAAAATCTATCTTAAATAACATCCCTACCACTCTACATTAAAAGACTAGACTCATGGTTTTAAAGCGCCTAAGTATTTTAGCTGGCTCCCCAATCTAGGTCGGCGTAAGTCCAGTTTACATTGCACTAGTTAGGTTCAGGTTACAGATATTCAATACCTAATTTAGACTAAGATTCTGAGGCAAGCTCGAGCTATAAGACCTCAACCTCCGGGAATTGAATCCTAACTTTCTAATAAAATTGATCACTTAAATTTAAACATGTTTCAATCAAATTCAAGCCCAACATTTAGGATGATTTGAGATCTGAATTATTTCAGAATCTTAAACACTTCCTACTTCTCCTTCTTTGACTCAAGAAATAAGTGTTAAACTTTGACCCAATCCCATTTGAAAATTCCAACTTCACCCCCTTCGACATCAAACTTTGAAATCCTTAAAAAAAATTTCTATCGCTATTTTAAACGAGAGTATTTGTAAGAAACTCTGATTTCCTACGATGTAATTAACTACGAGGGCTTGCACTCGTAGGAGATTTAGAAATTCAGATCTAATATTCAAAATCAAAATTTTCAATATCTCTAATTAATTCTCTTTGGAAAATTAAAGTTCAACGATTATTATCATCATATCTAAATGATTGATTATAGGTGATATTCTCTTTCCTTGGAAAGATATATCATTCTATTATGATGATTTTGATTATGAAATTAATGATCTTTTATCCAGATTATTATAGTCCAACAGTCGATTGAACATCATTTTGATCTTTCGAGATCATATATTATCTCTCCTGAGTTTGCCTATGATAATTAGGATAAAATTCAAAGTTTTGAAATTTTAACCCATTAAGGAATGATATGTTCACCTTCCGAGGTGATATATCATTCATAATAGCTCATTTAATTTCAAAATTCCAAAAGTTAATCTTTTTCCAAAGAAAATTAATATTTTTCAAAACAATACTTTTTAAATCAAACAAAAAAAATGGCGACTCTATTGGGGAATAAATCTCACTCTCTATCTTTAATAGTGGTACAAATTTGATTATATTGGTAGTTTTGACTACCCTTCTTTTTTTTTGTCCCTCTCCCATTTCTTTCTTGGGTGAGTGTGGCCAACATCAATTAAGACATGTCAAAAGAGAGGAGAGCGTAGGAAACCTCTATCAAAGTTGGGCTTTGACATTTTTCCTCCAAGTTAGTTGGTAGAGCAAAAGAGTCAAGTCAAATCCTTATGTATATGTTGTAAACTAGCATGCTCAAACTGCGTGCTAAGTTTCACATTTTACAGAAAATCTCACAATCTCAAAATCACTTTCAAAATCTTTTAAATCAACTTCAATCGTCGTTGCTATGTATCTTCTATAATATTCTATTATAGTTGAACACATGCAACACAAATCTAAAGTTTTTTAGTCAATCTTAGGCTTTGACATTTTACTCATAAACCACTTGGTAGGGTTAAAGAGTCAAGTCTAATCCTTGCGATCTTCAAGTTAATTTTATAAACCTATATATCTGAATAAAAATATGTATGTTGAGTTTCAAAGATCGAAGAAGATCTATTCAATTCCAACCTCAAAATCAAATTCAATTTGAAGTCCAAATTCAATCTCAAAATTAAATTCAAGT
Source organism: Dendrobium catenatum (assembly GCF_001605985.2). Classification (NCBI taxonomy): domain Eukaryota; kingdom Viridiplantae; phylum Streptophyta; class Magnoliopsida; order Asparagales; family Orchidaceae; genus Dendrobium; species Dendrobium catenatum. Next base: position 291,170 of record NW_021319813.1, on the reverse strand, counting down.
TTGATTCCAACCTTAAATTTAACTTTGCTTTTAACTCGAAATTCAAATTCAAGCTTTGACATTTTAACCCAAGTAAATTGGTGAAATGAAAGAGTCAAGCCCAATCTTTGGATTTTTTCATTGATTTTGTGAACTTACATGATTGAGTGAAGCTCAACATGTTGAGTTACAAAATTTGAAGAAGATCTATTTGACATTGACCTCAAATTTAAAATCAATGTAAGCCAAATTCAATCTCAACCTTAAACTCAAGTTTGATTTTAACATTAAATTCAACCTCAAATTTGATTTCAAATTCAAATCATGGTTTTGACATTTTGGCCCCAAGTCAATTGGCAATGCAAAAGAGTCAAGTCCAGCTTTTAAGTTCCACTCGTCAATTTTATGAACCACTGCATTCAGTGTAAATTGAACATGATTGAGTTATAAAATTTTGAATAAAATTAATCAAGTACAAAATTCAAATTCAATTTCAAATCACTTTCTTAATTTCAAAAAATCAAACATACTCAAATGGCTGGGAAACTCATCTTTTACATGGATAAAAACTTGATAGTAGAAGAAATCACCTATGGAAACTCGATCCAGTTTAGAATAGAATTTCAAAACTTCAAGTTATCAGTCAATAAAGAAGAAATGTTTGATGTATTCACTGGAACTCAAAGGGACTTCCCCTTAGTGGAAATTACTTTAGGGTCAGGAGTTGACTCCCCCATCTCCAAGATGGAGGTCGTTGTCACCCCCTGTATCCACTGTACCCTCTACTCAGGAGGATAAGAACCAGAAGTTAATAATTATGGAAGATCTACCATTTCAATCTGAGATCGGATCAAGTTCTAAAATCCCTGTTGGCGGCAGGAACAAGAGAAAGAACTACATTCGAAGAGTTAAAAAAAGGTTGTTAACGCTAGAACAATCACTGAGTTTGAAGCCCTTAAGCAAGGAAAATCTGAGGCCAATTGAGAGTTCATTGCCCCTTCCACATACCCGCTCCTTGGTGGAAATCATTTCCACCCTCTTCCTATTGAATAAAGGAAGGAGATCGTGAGGACGAGAGCACGATCTTCAATATACCTTCTTGATTACTACATAGAAAGACTCAAGCAAGCCAGAATTGAGTGATCACCAGCAATAGGCCATAGGCCCCCAATTGAGGGTTATGATCCATCCACTCTACTAGAAGATGTTAGAGCGCGTTACTACACGTGTTCCACTACATCACCTATAGAGGAGGAGGAGTAAATCGCTCGGGGTGCCACTCTCTTAACTACTAGACTAGTAGTAATGAGAGGGGGAAATAATCTAAGATTGTGTCAGATAGTGATACCGTTGAAATTTAAACTTTGAACGTGGTCCTATCATGATAAATCTTTTGATTAAAGTAATTTGGTGCCTTCTAGGGATGCTGTGGACCCTATAATAATCTCTCCCTCCAAAGAGATTATAGGCATTCAATTCCATATTGATAAGGGTCTTGCCACATAGCCTTGTAACCTTTAAAGAAAACTCACCAATCTCTCAAGTGTAATGGATCTAGATTTTCAAGATATTTGATTTACTTTTTTAATCTAAATTGACCTCTACCTTAAGTCTCAAGCAATAGAGAGTTGTAGTTGACTCCACCAAATGTTTAAATGTCCCTCCCTCCCACCACTTATGTGGGTTGATTTAACTTTTGAATTAAAATCTACCATAAACTTAAGTTGAATTTAGAAATAAAATCTTATAAATCTCCTTACAATTTTCTATCTTAGTAGGTATCTCTTCTTGCATGCTCTGAATCAATTCAAAATTTTTTCTAGTCAAGTTAATATTCCCATAAAAAAGATTGAGTTTGCTTTGAGGATCATTCTATCTTGTATAAGAGAACGAATTTTCTTCTCTAATACTTGAGATATAATCCCAGCATTCAAAATAAAGATGAACGATAATTTTAATATTTTTGAAGAAATTGAAGCCTCTTCTCAAGATCAATTAAAAAGTCAAAAAATACACAAAGTGCGCTACAACTCAAAAGATGCGTAAAGTACGCCAAAAATCAAAAGATCGACAAGTGCACCATAAATCAAAAGATGCGCAAAGTGCGCCAAAAATAAAAAGATGTACGAATGTGCCAAAATAAAAAAGATGCGCGAATGCGCCAAAAGTCAAAAGATAGGCTGATGCTCAAAATCAATAAGAAAATGCGCAAAGTGTGCCACCAGAAAAAGAGAAGAATAGTAAGAGGCATGCCTTCCTTTGAATCTTGAAATCTTAGGAAAAAACTTGATCACCTTTAAACACTTGACTTTGAAAATCTTGAATCTAGATTCTTAATCATGCATGAATTATCTATCAGATAGAAGAATATCATGCAAGAAATTTGAAAAGATCAAATTTCTACCTCCAACTTAAATCTTTTTGAAATTAATTTTAATTCAAAATATTTAAGGGATACCCTAGTTTAGTTTCTACAAAACTTGGTCTGGGTCAACAAAACCTAATTTTTCAAATCATTCCAAATTGGTAGGAGTCGACACAGCTTCTCACACTAATTGATAAATTTGTTCCCGGTTGTCGTTTCGACAGGGTCCAAATAGCTAGAGAAAATTTCTAATAAAAAGAATGAATCCTCTACTCCTGATAAAAATTCAAAACTTATTCTTGAGGAATATGTGTGAGTCCTTGCATGTAGGCATCTTTTCTTTCAAGACATTCTCAATAATATTACACTCTATGCTGGGTCCAAGATCAACCTCACTAGAGGAGTGTTTTACACTGCTGGGATTGCCATTCAAATTCAAATCACAACTAAGAAGAGTGCCCGACTCTAATTTGAGGAGCTCAAGGCCTTGCAGAGCTTCATCTTTAAGGCTCAGTAAAACTCAAAATCGTACAAAGCCTTATTGGTTCAAGCTCATGATAAGATAGTGCAACTTAAAACCTTCCAAGTAGAAGACTTGGCCTAGGTTCTTCGGATGTCTATCTTATCCTATAGAGAGATTGGTGGAGTTTGAACTAATATAAGACTGTCCTCTTATCGTAGGAGATGATCTTTGAGAAAAGTTTCAAACATTAACTGATCAACCATGAAGGATGCCATCAGATATTTTCAAACATTGGGGCAGCACTTCAGGAAGTACCAGATGATATATTCTTAACCATGAAGGATGCCAGATGAGTATCAAATTTAACATCAATAAAACACTCCTTAAATTCAAAATTCTCTAAATCAATTTCAAAATCCTTCAAATTCAGATCTCTATCTGAAATCAAAATTTCAATCAATCTCAAACCACATCAAATTCAATCGAAATCCAAAATTCAAAAGACATGTCCAATTCAAAACCAAAATTAAAATTCTCTAGTCTTTTAGGGATATATGTGAGTCCCAGTGCTTCCTTTCCTTAGGATTAGATATGCTAGTGGTGGAGCAAGCCCCTTGTGGCACCATCCTATCATCCAGAATTAATCGGGTTAGATAGTTTTTGCCAAAATCCTTAGATGTTTAGATAAACTATCTCTTTGGCTAGTCCCCCTAGTTAGATGTGAGTCCCCGTGCTTTCTATCTAGGTTAGTAATTAAAAGCCCAAAATAAATTTGATCTTTTAGGAGTTGGTGTGAGTCCACGTGCTTCCTACTTCCTAGGATTTTGATTGATTAATGATGGATTTAAGCCTATTGGGCCCCATCCTAGTTAGTCATCCTCTTTTCCTTAAGGTTAGATGTGAGTCCCTGTGCTTTCTTTCCTAAGGATTAGAATTAATTTGGGTTAGATAGCTTTTTCCGAATCCGTAGAGGTTTAGGTAGATTATCTCCTTGGCTAGTTCCCCTAGTTAGATGTGAGTCCCTGTGCATTCTAGATAGGTTAGTCATTGAAAATCCAAAACAAATTTGATCTTTCAGGAGTGGGTTTGAGTCCCTATGCATCCAATCTCTTAGGATCTTGACTAACTAATGGTGGATTTAAGCCTATTGGGCCACACCATAATTCAGTTACTTTCTTTTCTTAAGGTTAGATGTGAGTCCCAGTGCTTCCTTTCCTTAGGATTAGAATAACTAGTGGTAGATAACGCTCTTTATGGCACCACCCTAGTTTCAAATTTATTTTTTTAGGAGTAGGTGTGAGTCCCTGTGCTTCCTATCTCCTAGGATCTCGATTGACTAGTGGTGAATCTAAGCCTGCTGGTGCCATCGTAGTTGGTTATTCTCTTTTCCTTAAGGTTAGGTGCGAGTCTCAGTGCTTCCTTTCCTTAGGATTAAATCCACTAGTGATGGAGTGCACCCTCTGTGGTACCATCCTAGTTTAAAATTTGAAATCTGATCCTCTATGCGAAGCAATGCTTCCTTCCCACATGATCATCCTATTTTTCTTAAGGTTAGGTGTGAGTCCCTGTGCTTCCTTTCCTTAGGATTAGATCCACTAGTGATGGAGCATGCCCTTTGTGGAACCATCCTAGTTTCAAATTTCAAATCTGATCCTCTATGGGAAATAATGCTTCCTTCCCACATGATTATCCTCTTTTCCTTAAGGTTAGGTGTGAGTCCCTATGCTTCCTTTCCTTAGGATTAGATCCACTAGTGATGGAGCACGCCCTTTATGACACCATCCTAATTTCAAATTCAAATATGATCCTCTGTGAGAAGCAATGCTTCCTTCCCATATGATCATCCTCTTTTCCTTAAGGTTAGGTGTGAGTCTCTGTGCTTCCTTTCCTTAGGATTAAATCCACTAGTGATGGAGCACGCCCTTTGTGGCACCATCCTAGTTTTAAATTTCAAATTCGATCATCTGTGGGAAGAAATGCTTCCTTCCCACATGATCACCCTCGTTTCCTTAAGGATAGGTGTGAGTCCATGTGCTTTCTGTCCTTAGGATTAGATCCGTTAGTGGTGGAGCACGCCCTCTGTGGAACCATCCTAGTGTCAAATTTCAAATCTGATCCTTTGTGGTTAGGTGTGAGTCCCAATACTTACTTCCCACATGATTATATAGTCTTCTTTTCCTTAAGGTTAGCTGTGGGTCCCTGTGTTTCCTTTTCTTAGGATTAGATCTACTAATGATGGAGCATGCCTCTGTGGCACCATCCTAGTTTTAAATTCTTGATTTGATATTTCATGTAGAGCAAGTTTCCTTTCCATAAGATCACCCTCTAGTGATGGAGCATGCCCTCTGTGGCACCATCTTAGTTTTAAATTCCATTTTTTTTCTTTTATGGGAAGCAATGCTTCCTTCCCACAAGATCATTCTAGTTTTCTTTTCCTTAAGGATAGATGTGAGTCATCGTGCTATCTTTCATTAGGATTAGATCCACCAGTGATGGAGCACGCCCTCTATGGCACCATCCTAGCTTCAATTTCAAATCTCAATGTTAGGCCTTCTTCTCCTTAAGATTTGGTTCTTTTCTTCCTTAGGATTAGATCTACTAGTGGTAGAGTACATCCCTCGTGGCACTACCCTAGTATCAAATTCAAACTCAATCTTCTAAGGTTAGAATTTCCCTTCCCTTAGAACCAAAACTCAAACTTGATTTTCTATAGTTAGGAATTCTTCCTTCCTATACAATCACCCATGTTTTCTTTTCCTTTCCTTAGGATTTAACTCACTAATGGTAGAGCACGCCCTCCATGACACTACCCTAGTATCAATTCAAATCTTGATTCTCCAGTGATAAACTTTTCCATCCCTTAGGATCAAAATTCTAAACTTGACTTTTCAATTCGGTCAACGCCAATATGTGCACTAGAACATCATTATAATACACATATTGGGGGTCCATTTATTAACCTCATTTTTGTATGAGGTCACTAGGACCAATCCAGACCCTAGGATCTATCCAAAACCTAAATCAATCCAAACCTAAGGATCTAATCCAGACACTATGATCAAATCCATATTTTCAAACCTAGAATCCAAGGTTAAAGGCTTTATCCTAAAAGCCTTTTTCAAGGATTTTTCAAAAACTTCAAAATTTAATCAAATGATCTCTAATTTAGAGTATGTTAATTACATATTGATAGGACATGTCTCTAGAGGCAACCCTCCAAATTTGAGCCCTTTTGGAGGTCTCTAATCTCAAAAAGTGAATTGAACTCCAAAGATTGTAAAACTTTCAAATATTTACAACCTATGCCCTTGGACCTATCCCCTAGTGGATCTTGACCTTAGAGCTTTCTCCAAAGCCTCCAACCACTTCCAACCCCTTAATCCTAACCAATTGAGCATTAAAATTTTTTTTGGTGGACCCATTTTGACCCATAGTTGACCAAGGGTCAAAATGACCAAAATATCCCTTAAGGTCAATTTTGAAGTTTTCTCCAAACTTCAACTTGGCCTTTTCAAATCAAACCTCAAAACATCTTCCAATGCATCCTAATCATCATTAGGAGTGCAATAGAATTAAGCCCTGACTCTTGTCAAGCTTAGTTGATCAAGTCAAAATCTTTTGACCAAAATACCCTTTAAGGGTTCAAACATTAATTTCAAACCAAATGAACTCGAAATTGCTTTGAACCACTTCCAACAATTTTCAAATATCAACCAAACCTATTGAGTCCAAACCCAGGTTCTGGGTTAACCTGGTTGACCAAGTCAACCTAGGATGACCCAAATGCCCCTTAATGTTTTAATGGATTATTTTAACCCATTTGATATTTCAAACCTCTTTCAAGACTCAAATCAACTCCAAATCATGGCTTACATATTTTTTAATGAAGAACCAATCAAACTCAAATGACTTTGATGAAGTCAACCCAAATGCATCACTTGGACAAACTCCTCTAATATTTTGTGTTTTCACGTAAACTCCAAACCTTAAGCCTTGAGCTCTATGTAACTTGTCCAATCAATACCCCTCCCATGCCACATCACCCAATTTGAGCAGTTTACTGGTCAAAGCAGTCAATAAATGGTTAAGGGGGCTTTTAAATGGTCCAAACCATGGATGACATGGCACTCCTTTCATTCTAGCTCAATCCAGCCATCTAGAGCCACTCTAGAACCTTCTTAGGACTCCCTTTAGCCCTTAGATCCAAATCTAAGAGCCGTCAAGGCTCCATGTGTCAATGAGATGACAAGAGGACACCTTACACCTAAGATGTCCTTGGCTTGTCCTTGCTCTCTGCTCCCACCTACCCCCTGGACAGATGGCAACATCCTGGAGACTAGTCAAGCCATCCTAGCTGTCCCTTTGGCCGGGAGTAGGTAGAATAGGGCAAAACTATCAAGGGAGCCCTCATTATAACCCTTTCAATCTTTCTCCACTATCAAGCCACCGGTGATGAGTTTCCCGGGACGTTTTACGTTCATGGGCTTCTATCGTTCGATCCAGGGAGTTCCAGCTCTTGAAGTCTTCTACAACATTATGCATTGACAGACTACAATTTCCAAGAACTAAAGATCTTATGAATCCACTGGTTGGATTAAGGTAAAAGCTCAACCCTTGCTCATGATACACTAGGCCAAATATTTTTTTACTAAGTAATTTTAAAGTCGATAAATTGTACCCCATTATTTCTATTCTTTTTTTTTTTTTTTTGAAGAAATGCAAATTGCATTAAAAGATGAAAACCTAGTACAATGTAGAAAGCAAAAGAAAACCCTTTAAAACTATCATAATGGATATGCAATTTACTAAATTCCATTTTAGATCCATTGGGGTGATGGGGATACCAAATATTAAAACAACCTAAGAGGTTGATTAGTATCCCAGCTTTCCCAAAGGATGGAAAAAGAAACCTAGTGAAAATCTCATATTTCATCATAATGGTTTTAAAAAGGTGTAAGATGCCTATAAGCAAAACAAGTAAAAGAAAACTAGTTATAAGAAAAATGAAAATAACTTCTAAACCAACCATCCAAACATCTTCCTGACCCTCATCAATCTTAGGGTCCAACAAGTTCCAAACAGCCTCTTCACAAGCTAAGTCATATAAACTGAAAATAGCCATCACATCCATCATACTGGCAAGAACAACACCAGTGATAATCCAATGTAAATCCATAACATCGACAACCACCTCAAGAAGCCAATAACCGGCCTCATCAATGCCAAAGCCAACCAAACTGATAATCATAACCATTCTCATCACATAGACAAGAGAGAAACCAAAAAACTTCAAGTCCTTCAAATCTTTAATCAAAAAGACTTGATCTTCAAAGAACAACTGAAAAGAAATAGACCAAACAACCACCTCGTCATTACTGACATCAACCAACAACCAACTCAACAAAGTCGATCCACATCCAGAAGCTCCATAGGCCAAGAGACGACCTCAAACAAACCTTGATCCTCATGGATCAAAGAAATAACAATGGCAATACCAAAAACCTCCTTCCAAATATAGTCCCAAAAACTATCTAGCATAAGGATACTCAATTCACTAACCTCGGCTTTATTAGAGCATCCACTCAAAAACATAAGAATGGCCTCAAAACCAATAACAAGTTTCTTCAGAAAAAGTGTATCCAAATCTCCAAGAATCTTGAAGAAAAAAATAAAAAAATAGCTTAAAAGATCTTTAAACTGATCCGTCCCAACCAACATTTCATTCCTCAGTTGAAAATTTTCAATCCAAAAATCTCCAGGTAACAGCCGAATCCACCTCATGAAAATCCCAGGTTCAATCATCAAACACCAGGAAATACCATATCCAAGAACTAAATTAATGTTATTAAGAAATCCAGACAAAATTAAATGATAATTACCAAAAAACTTCTCAGGGATTTTTAAAGCCAAACAACCATTCAAGAAGTCATCTCCAATCAAGAATTTAGCCTCAGAATAAAAATTATAAAAAAAACAGAAACCGATGCAAAGAGAACCGAAATCTGGCTAAGATCCATCAAACCCATCTTGGAATCCATCATATCTCTACTCCGATACTTCAAAGACCCTCCGTTGGCCATCCAGGCCGACAGAGAACCATCGATCTCCACAGATTCTGTCAAAATTGTGAAGATCTTTTCGTCGCTCTTCGTCGCTTAAGATTCACTCAAGAATCGCCTGGCTCTTCGCTCCGATTCTCCAAGAGAATTCAAAAATAAAATTTTAATATTTATTTCTATTCAATTATAAAGTCTAGATTTAAAATTTCAAGCAAAATGATTGTTCTGATCGAGAGAAAACAAAAAAAAAAGGGTTCTAGGGCTCGATTTGCTGGTGGATGAACTGAGGGCTATTTGGGCCATTGATCTTTCGATCAACGGCTCTGATCACTCCATTCCATAGCCATCCCTAACCAATCGGTCTGTGCGATTATTCTGATCTCGCTTCGATGAGATCAGGACCATCTGCTCTAAATAGCAGACGATCCGACCCTGCATGATGTGATTAAGTGGGAAAGCGTGTGGGACCATCGCGCATTTTGATCCCGTGAGTCCTGGCCTGCCATGTTGCCCTCCCACAATCATGCTAATGATTGGCCTACCACCATCCGCGATTTGACGAGCCAATCTGGCTCTACCACGTAGCATCCCACCGCTAAACCTTTTTAATTAATTTAATTAATTAAAAAATCCAAAAAAATTTAAAAAAATATAAAAAATAAAATACTTTTCATAAAATTAACTATTTTATATAATTTATTTTATAATTTTAAACCCTTTAAAATAAAATTAAGATTATTTTAAAATATTTAATATATTTAATT
>NW_021319813.1:225432-279234 GCF_001605985.2 Dendrobium catenatum | reverse complement strand
ATTAAAAAGTTTAGCAAAATACCTCATCCACCTTTGTTGAATATCATCTTCTAAGAAAAATACTTTTGAATCTTCATCCTTGATACACTTCACTTGAACTAAATCCTTACTACTCTTATCTCTTTGTTTGGCTAACTTATACATATATCTTTCTCCATCCTTAGTATCTATTCTATTATATAAATCATTAAAAGCTAATCTCTTTGCATCGCAAATATCTTTCTTAGATTCCTTACGAGCCTCTTTATAGCTTTTCCAATTATCAGAATTTTTACATCAAACCAATTTTTATAACAAATCTTCTTATTTTTTATCTTTTCTTGCACATTTGGATTCTATCACCAATTATTTTTACTATTAGGAGCTTTTCCATTCGAAACTCCATGCATATCTTTTGCAATATTCTTAATATCACAAGTCACTTTTTCCCACATAATATTGGCATCTTCATTCACAGACAGAATTTTAAGATCTAAAATCTTACTCTCAAAAATACTTTTGTTAATATTCTTTAAATTCCCCCATCTAATCCTAGAAAATTGTTTTACTTTATTTTTTATGTTTTTCCCATTTATCTTAAAGTCCAAAACTAATAATCGATGTTGGGTATATAAATTTTCACTCGGAATAACTTTACAATCTTTACAATCTAAACGAACTAATTTTCTTATAAGAAAATAATCAAAATGCATTTTACTTTATCCATTATATAAGTGATAAGATGCTCGTCTCTTTTCTTAAATAAGGTATTAGCTATTAAGAAATCATAAGCTAAAGAAAAATCTAATATAGTCTTACCACCTTCATCAGTCATTCCAAACCCATGGTCACCATGGATGCTTTTAAAATCATCTACCTCTCTACCAACATGTCCATTTAAATTTCCTCCAATAAAAACTCTTTATTCAAGAGGTATATTTTGTATTAATTCTTCTAAGTCATTTCAAAATTTTAATTTTGAACTCATATCTAAACCTACTTGAGGAGCATAAACACTTATAATATTAATAATCTTAGCATCAACAACAATCTGTAAAGCTATAATTCTATCTCCAATTCTATTAATTTTTATAATATTATCCTTCAAACTCTTATCTATAATCACACCTTCACTATTTCCAGTACGACTCCTACCCGAATACCAAAGTTTATATCATAAATTATTAATCTCCTTAGCTTTCTCTCCAACTCATTTAATTTCCTGAATGCACATAATATTTATCTTTCTATGAATCATAATATATATTAATTCCTTTAATTTTCCTGTAAGGGAGCATATATTCTAAGTTCTTATCCTAATTTTAGTTTCATGAACTAGCTTCTTTGCCCACATCCATCCTTGATGTGGGAACCCTTGCCTATTTAACACTGCACCTAGGCGCCAGTGCAGCGGCCCTTGCACACTTGTAATTATATTCAGGCCATACAGTGCGTCACTTCCAGGGGACGCCCTAGCATTAACACAATTTTTTAAAGGATTCATGTCATGATTATTTGACAAGTTTTATGCTGGATATCGACTACCTAACAAAACCCTCAACGTTTCTCAGCCAGAACTTGGGACCTTGCAATGACAGTGTTAAACTTAGTGACATCATTAAAGATAATAATTAAGGACATTTGTCTATAAAACTTAAAATATTTCCAATAATTAGGATACACTTCCTATTGATGTGAGACTTTAAAAATTCAAACTTAGTGACATGCTCAGCCCACATAATTTTTTCTCACTAATTTTAAAAACCATTAAGCTCCTTAATTAATTTTCTTAAGCTTAAACCCTTAAGTAAGCATTAAATCTTTTAAAAATTATAATAAATCAAATTTAAATCCAAACAAATATAAATAATACCTCAAACTGACCAAAATTCAAACCTCAATCAATGAAAAATAAAATCCATTTGATTTGATAGCAAATCTAAACTTAATTTATTTTAATTTAAATTTAATATTTAATTAATTTAATTAATTAAAAATAATTTATAATTCTAAAAGATTGCCAAGCACTTAGAAATCTTTACTTAGGTCATTCTTGACCTTTGGAGTTGATTTTAAGAAGTTATGAGTTCATTTGGAGCAAAATCATTAAAAGACCTTTAACTAAATAATTTAAAAATTCAAATAATTGTCAAACTTTGAAAAATCATCATTAATTCCAAAAAAATTTGAAATTGAATAAACTCAAAGTCATTCAACTCATATGAAAATCTAATATTTATCAAAAATATCAAACTTCTAGAAATAATTCAAATTTGAAAAAGTCAACTTTTTTTTACCCCTTAATTAAATGATTAAAATAATCCAGAAAATTCCAAAAATTTAAAAATCACTCTAAAATTGCAAAAATCTTTAATCAACCTTAAAATCAATAATCATTCCACATTAATTAAAAATTAATCAACCCTTAAGCTTTTATCAAATCAAATCACTTAATTATACCGAGTACCACTAGGTAATCTAGGCATACGAGGCTATTAAATTTGCTCCAAGGAAGGTGAAATAAACTTCACATCCTCGGTGAGCAACAAAGGTGGAAACCAATAACCCTTTAAAATATACTTTAAAATCAACTTTAAGCCATTAATACTTAAACTCAAACTTAAATATTCCCTTAAATCTTTCAACCAACCAGAACCTTAAGCAACTTTAATTAAATATCCTATATATGACATATCCAAATCACACAGTCTTTTACAAAAACTTTAGATGGTTTTATACGATAATCAACTCTAGTTTTAAGCTAGGCCGGTGTTTACTTTTTTACAGTTGTGTGCCAGATTTTTGAGTTTTCATTGCATGATGTTTGCTAGCTTAAAATTGATGTGTTTGTTTACTTACTTTCTATATTATGTGTTGTGTTTAATTTTGTATTAGATCTACCCTTAGGTTAGGAATGCTATATACTAATTCAATTATATGTAGGTGGCCATGCTCATACACAGTATTGATTAAAGGGGGCATAAGTATAAAATTATATAAATATATAATATGTTTTATACAGGTACTCCAGAATGCCAAGACCCCCTTTAACTTTAAAGAGCATGGCCAAGCATGGCTGTGATTTGAGCAATTTAAATTTTTTTAATATGTATAACTGCTTGGGATTATTTATACATTGATTTATTAATATAACCCTATAGGATAGAGTCTAGAATTTTTATTTTTCCAAATATAATTTGAAGCAAATTAAGTTGTAAATATTTAAAGTGACTAGTTGAGATGGGATGTCAAACATCCAAATTGGAATTCAAAGAAGAAGGGACATCCCTTAGGAGAGAGTTCCTATCTATTTGGAGATCCAAATTTGGGTGTCTTCAAGTATCCAAAGAGGAAAGATAACACCCCTTTCGAGGGGGAGTTTCTTTTTATTTGGATATCCGGACCCGACGATCAAAGGAGCTATAGAAGGATGAAAAAGTAGATAACGAGAAGGCCCATTCTCAAAGTCACTTGAGTCCTAGGAGTAGAATCTGGGTTGTTGTCAGTGATGCCCGGCCACTATACTTTTCTACGATTCTTAGATGTAATATTGAGTGGCACTTGCCACATAGATATTACATTTGAGTATTTAATTTGATTGATTTATTTAATTGATTGTGTAGTAGAACTACTTATTTTTTCTAGTCTTTTTACTTGCATGCCATATTTGTTTTAGCCAAAAATCTGATCTTAGGCTCATAATGACTTGTTTAAAACTATTTCTACTAAAACAAAATTAAAACTTTTAAGACAACATAGAAACTCTAACGAATTTAAGAAGTAAGCCTAAGATGTCTGGAGTTCAAATGCATATTTTTGCATATTGTTTCTTTTTGTTAGGTACCTCTCCGCCTGTGGGTTTTGGCAGACCACCTGACCTATGAAGGTGCAGATCTGTCAAGGGAAATCTATGCATTCTTCTATGATAAAAACATATTTTTAAGCCTTTTTAAAATTGTTTCATTCAAATTTAAATATTTAATCGAGTCAATTAGCATGCATTGCATAAGATACAAATTTAAAAGAGTCTAAACTTTAATTGCATTTATTTAGACATCAAACACCCAACATAAGTCAAGGGGCCAATTAGGATCTACTCTAGATGTCGGCCATATTCTAAAAAACCTATCTTAAATAACATCCCTACCACTCTACATTAAAAGACTAGACTCATAGTTTTAAAGCTCCTAGGTGGTTTATCTAGCTCCCCAATCTAGGCCGGGTAAGTCCAGATTTGTATTGCACTAGCTAGGTTCGGGTTATTGATTTTCAGTACCCAATTTAGACTTAGGTTCTGAGGCAAGCTCGGACTATAAGACCTTAACCTCCGGGAATTGAATCCCAACTTTCTAATAAAATTGATCACTTAAATTTAAATATCTTTCAATCAAATTCAAGCCCAACACTTAAGATAGTCTGAGGTGTTTCTGAATTGTTTCAAAATCTCAAGCACCTCCTTCTTCTCCTTCTTTGACTCCAGAAATAAGTGCTCAACTTTGACCCAATCCCATTTAAAAATTCCAACTTCACCCCCCTTCGACATCAAACTTTAAAATCCTTAAATAAAATTTTTACCGCTATTTAAATCAAGAGTATTCATAGAAAACTGGTGATTGAATAACCTTCCGCAATATTATGATTTGTAAAGTTAGCCATGGATCAAAAATTCAAAAGCTTTTAAAAACTTATTTTATGAATACAGCTCTGATACCACTTGAAAGTGCTCAAATGACACTAGAAAGTGCTCTGATAAGACAAGCCTTAAATCCAATAGTATTAAGGTGCAAGCCTGCCGGAGCAACCGTGTGGAATCCCCCTCCACACTCCCTTGAGTCCCCCCTAATAGGATCTTCTCCCTCTCAGACTTCACCTGTTCCTCACTCCCTTTCAAGCTGTCTCTTCAAGTTTCTCCTAAAAGAACGAAGCTACAATGGCTGCCAAAGACACTTACAAAGTGTCATGTCATAGCTTAAATAGAAGAGCTAAAAACGAGCTCATTAATATAAGTTGCCAACATTATCGTCTAGACCGATACTAATATCATCCTGTATGATCAGTGCAATTAAAGCCCAATCAGTCGGGATGATTTGAAATGATCAGAAGAAGTTTGTTCATATCGTATAGGTTGATAATATATCATCCTGGACGATCAAAACAAATCGTGGAATATCATCCTCTACATCGCCCTAAAAAGAGCTGTCTGATGTCCAATCATCCAGCATATCGTCTAGGATGATCTGGCGATCGTCTAGACTGATTTGATCATGAAATCAAGTCATAATTACTTTCCTTAAATTCCAGAGAAATTTTGAAAAAATTCACCTGGATCGTCCTGGACGATATTTTATAGTCCTGGACGATCCACCTAGATGATGTCCAAAAATAGGTTATTTCTAAATAAATCTGGCGGCAGATTCTTTCTGTTTTGAGCCTATGTCCAGGATGATGTGTTTTACATAATGACGGCTACTTTAATGAGGATGCCCTAATTAGGGTTTCTGCTTTTAAACATATCATCCAGCCGATATAAATATCATCCCGGACGATGTTACCAAAAATAGTAAACTCTAGGGAATAGTTAGAAAATCTTCTAAGTTACAAAACATCAGGAGCCACACTAAATACAATAGACTCAAGAAAGAAAAAAGTGTATAAACTGACTCAGACTTATTCTACCCAATCTTGAGCTGGTTCCAAATTGCAGTCTGATCGTGTGGACCTGAAATGTTAGTAGAAAAGGCCATCATAGAGAAATAGAAGTATTTGCTATCATAAAAATCATAAATCATGAAAACAGATCCGCAACATAGAGTGTTGATCCCGCAGGGAATAAACTTGAATTAACCTACATTTAATTTACTACTCCTTATTGGATTGATATGTTTATATAGTGAACTAATAGAAAAGGTGTTTTCAATTTAAAAGTAAAAGATTCAAAATGTAGAAATAAAAGTTTTCTAATTTTTATAAAGTTTTGAAACTATGAATCTTTAAAAGGAACATGATTGCACTAGAGAGGGTTATTTATTATGGTTAATATGGATTAGAGAAATTATGTTCCTTGTCTCTATCGAGCTCATTAGTACATAAGCTAGGATCCTCGTTAATTATAGCTAAATTATCTCCTTAAGACCACATAATCCTAACCACCATATGTACATACATGGGAGGGTTACATTCTAGGTTCTCAAAGTTTGAGATCACTCTATCTTTTGAATTTATGTAAGGCCTACACAAAAATTAACTTAAGTGCGGAGAAAATAAAAATAATGTGAATATAATAAATATTAAACCCTACTATTAAGCAATACATGTCTTTTAATTCATCATAATTTAAGAATAGTTGATTAGCTACACATGGGGGCATTGAAACTCATCACAAACATAATAAACACCACAAACATTTTATTATGTTAATTAATTCACAAGTATAGACTCAGGATGCAAATTAAAACACAAGACATAAAAGTTCAAAAATGACCCGTAAGTAATGCTATAATCCTTTGCACACTCCTTTTCTTTTCTCCAATTCCCTATAGAACTCGGGTATAATAAACAAAGGGTACACACTCCACTATACAACTCTCATACACTCATAAAATGATACTATAAATGACTCCTCCAACTTTAATTAAAAGAAAAATATAGTAACAACAACCAAGAAAAAATAAAATGGCTAAAAATTAAAAATTAAGCTCAATTTTATTTTTCTAAAACAAAAAACAAAAATAAAATAACACAATAGTAAGGCTCTTCCTACTCATCATCATCATCATCATCATATCCTTCTTCTTCTTCAAGTGCTATTATTAAGGGGTGTTACTCCAAAATACATTGCAAAGTGGGTGGTCTAGGGAAGAATTTTTTCTAATCATTGGAGTCCATCTCCTAGATCATGAACATGCTGATCAAGGTTGCATCTTAATCAGTCTGGTACTGATAGTATTATTGATGTTGGAGCATCATGTGGTTGTAACTACTGTACTTACCTACTCTAATATGATCAATTATTACCCAATGTGATATGCATAAACCCCAAAATGATTTACACGATCTTGGAGGTCTACTACATGATCTACTATAAAACTAGGATCTTTACCTCATTGCTGCCTTGGTTGGCTTGAATGGTTGGATCCCTTACCAAACTATGACTTGGTGATTTTGAAGGATAATAACTTTGATCCAATTGGGGGTGAAAGTAGGCATTACTTGCTCCTCCCCCTAGTTCCATACTACCATGAGCAATTAACAAAGGTTACAAATTAATTGGGGATGCCCTAGTTCCACAAATGTTGACTCCCTAAGCTTATATTAGATAGAATGAAAAATAATTTTCCTAAAGTCCATAATCATGTCCTTTTGAATATAGTAATTTAAAGCCTCCTTCTTTTTAGTTACATTACTAATGTTCATATTAGGCATAAGCTTAGCAGGGATAAAATAGTGCTAGGCTTTAGACTCCTTGGTGAGGGTAGAAAGAAAAAAGTTAATTATTATGTCTTCTCTTATCTTCTAATAGGTGATTGAATCCCTCAGAGTTAGGTATTTAATACTCCTCATAGTCAATGATAGTGGTGCAAAAATTCAGTCACTCGTCCTGACTAAATTGAAAGCTAGGGGTTTGAAAGATTTGATTAATGGAGATGGGAGTTAAGGGTGCCCACTTACCCTAAAAAAACACACACTCATTCTTGGGATCCTTTGCATTAGCAAGGAATTCCCAAATGATCAAGGCATTAGTAGAGCAAGGTTGCATTATAAGGTTATCCCACTTGTGGTCATAATTTGATAACCCCCTAGGGTTATAAAAAACTCTCTCCAGGATAATAAGCTTCCTGGCCAAATTATTATTTCTCTCTTTGATGGTCGCACTCACAAATCTATGGGATTCATAGGAGAATGAGATGCCCCTCTGCTTACCAATGCTAATCTTGCGAGCCATTTCTAACTTAAGAAAACTAAACAGGAAACCTAAGACTCAAAAGCTCTAAGACTTGAGAACTAAAAAGCACAAGAATGCAAATAATAAATGAACTATTAGCTCAACCAAATAAGACACACAGACGTGATAGGTCTTATTATGTTGACATGAAATAGGCTAACCTAAGATTAAAGTTTTGGGGAATATTTCAAATTTTCTTGCTTCAATTAAACTTAGTACAAACATTATACTTTAGAGATGGTAATAAATTCAAATATACGAAAACTAACTGATTTATTTTTATTTCTAAATTTTTTTATAACATTTACACTAAAATACATGACTATAGACTGAAATATAAAAACAGGGCAATTTTAATAACTAACCATGAATGCATAAAAATTAGAAAATAAATGCTTATATATACTCAGACAAATTAGATCCTTACTTAGCTACTTAACCGACTATTTCCCTTTCATAGAGCCTAAAATAGAATACAAATAAACTATGAGCCAACATAGTATGACACACTTATCAAACTAAATTTCCAAATTATCTATTTTTTTAACAATTATATAAGTTTTAAAATAGTTCATAACAATCATTATACATAATAGAGTAGTGTTTGAAGATATCAGAAACTTAAATAGTAATATAAGAAAATATATAAACAAGTAATTTATTTATTAAAGTAAAAATAATTAAATTTTTCTTAGGCCTTTATACCTCCCATCATAATAGAATTCAAAGAATTCTAACCCTTATGAATCCCATGCTGGTATATTATAAAATAGACCCTTATGACTCCCAATGCAAAGCACCAAAACATACTTTACATATAACACTAGAATATAATATGTATATAGCACTAGAATAGAAATTTCCCCACACATACCATATTTCCTCATAATCCCATATCTCAAGTAGATAAATATATAATTTATTGCATTCCAAAAAAGAAACATAAATAAATTCATATTTTAATTTAACTAAATGCTTTAATGGTAGGAAGTGGATTATACTTCAAAGTAAAAATACTTTATTTTAGAACATTACTAAACTACGAGAGATTGTTTAAAACATCATTTTGAATCTTTAATTATACAAAATCATTACTTTCTGGGGTCAGAGTTATTTTTTAGATAATTAAAATAAAACATTTTCCAAAATTCTAATGTAAAATTTTCAATAAAAATATCTAAATGTCCAAAGTCATTATCTCTTTAACATACAAAAAGTTATATGGTGAAAGTTTTACAAGTATAAAATTATTCTCTTTTTAAGACTACAAATATAAATTAAATAAAAAAACTTGATATTTTCTTATTTTTAAAAACTTATATAGCAAAATACAACCTATCTCGAATTAGATAACTTTCATAATTGGGCTGTTTGTAGAAAATAGACCAAATTTTGAAAAAATAGCTTTCTCTCTCCAATAATCCTCCTCCTCTCTCTCTCTCTCTCTAACTAGATGCTTCAAAGGAATGAAATAACAAATTTTCATGGAAAAAGATATTTTTAATATAAAAGTATCCCTACTGCTATGGCACCTGACCTTATGTGCCATAGCGTTCCCTTTGGGAGAGCGCTATACTATAATGTGCCACCCCCTAGCACTTTAGTTCTTAAGTAAATAGCCAAAATTATAGAGAACACAAAACTACATTACTTCTTACCCCAGCGTTGTGGCACCCTAGGGAAAAAATTTAGATTTACCAAACATGCACATAGACCCCATGAACCAACTTGAGAAAACATTCATACTTCACATGCATATAAAATATTTTCAGACGCATACAAAAGGGTTCAAATACCAAAATTGAATGGATTACCTTGAATCATATTGGGTCAAAATAGGTGGAACAGTGCACTGATCAATAGGTGTTACAATTCTCTCCTCAAAAAAAATCCTTCCTATTTTTCAAAACTCAAATAACTGAAATAAATCATGATGTAATTATCTCATCTCAAATTTTTTTTCTCCACAGTAGCTTCTATTTTTATTATATTCTTCCACTGAACCTTAACCATTGAAATCTATTTATTTCTTAACCTTTCTACGTCATTGCCAGAATTCTTTCGGGTTCTTCTTTGTAACTCAGATTTGGATGTATCTCAACCTCTTCTATAGATATTCAATTTCAAGAATAAGATACCAATTTTCTTTGAAGTGACTTGTGAAATACATTATCATTGTCAAACACATGATCTGTCAACTATAATATGTAGGAAAATTTTCTAATAATTTTAGTTACTTCAAATGGTTGAACATACCTTGGACTCAACTTTCCTTGTCCACAAAACCTATTAATGCCTTTCATTAACCTTATTTTCTCATATATGAAGCCTCCCACCAAACAATCTACTGCTTGTTACTTTGCATTATAATACTATTTCTGCATATCTTGCATAACTTTTGATCTATTCCTGATCAGATGAATCTTTTAAATAGCATTATGAACCCAAGCAGGACCTATCAGATTTCTTTCAACCCACCTCTATCTATGATAGATGGATTCTATATTCCTATAACGAAGAGCTTCATAAGGGGCAACTATAGGGAATTTTAGTGCCTAGACCTTACTAAATACCCCTTTATAATTTGGAGGTGAACCCCCCATCTCTATAAAAAAAATTATAACTTTTGGTATCCCAATATTCAGATAATTTCATGCACATATATCTATGCCTATATGTCCACCAAATCAGACTGTCAAGTTAGGATAAAATAACTATACTTTACATATGGTCTACTTCAACTCAAATAGCATCATGCATTTATATTGATATGGGAAATCCATATAAAAATCCATCATTTCCACTTTGGAATATGTAACAGTTGTAGAAAACCTCCAATTCCTTGATGTTATGCCTTCACTAATTGATAGTAATCAAGCTTATTAATAAATTCTGCCACATATTTCTTTAATTTAGGCCACCATAATATAGATTTCAAATTACCATATATTTTGCTTCTTTTTGGATGGATACGGTAGCCTGAATGAGCTTCATGCAAAATAAATGATCTCATATCTCCATAATTAGGAACAAAAGTCTATTCTTGTAGAAAATAACACCATAATCAAATACCCATAGTTCATATTTCTTACCATACTTGATATGATCATTTAATTTTAGATATTATCTATTTTTTTGGCTTCCTAAAATCCTTTCTTGTAGAGATGGTTGAATGATCATTGAAGTCATAATACCATATTCCTATTCAATAGGAGAAATCACTTCCAACTCTAACTTTCCATATCTTGAATCAAAAAATCATTAAAAGTTAGCAACATGCTCGATATATCAAAAGACTTACTACTTATAACATTATGGACAAAATTAATAGTTTAACTAACTTTGCTTTATATTTATATAATCAAATATGCATAAATAATAACATACCTTCTTGAAAGACAAACAACTATTTTATTATCGCTTTGATAACATAAATAGAATTTATTTTCGTAATCAAACTAAATATAGATAATATATTATTCATCTCAAAAGATAAAATGATATTCACCAATCATTTTAAAAATAAAACTTTAGTCTATGTCTAAAATTTTTCCCCTGCTATAGTGACTAAAATAGGGTTTATCTTTTATTGGGTTTTAGTTCTCCTACAGAGGAAATCTCTATAGTTAATTATGAAAGTATATTGATACCACTTGATAGCGCTTAAGGCACACCAAGAGAGGGGGGGTGGGGCGTGTTCAACTAGTCTTTTAAATCTTTTACTTAAAATAAAAAATGATATGCCAAAGCGATTTAAGAGACAAATTATTCAAACAAACCAAAAGCTAATAGAAACTTTTATTTCTTTAAACTTATCAAAAATAATTATATTTTTTATTTTTAATTTCATAAACAAAAAGTTCAACCAAAACTTTATCACCCATAAAATTCTTCAACAAAAATAATAATAATAAAACTAAAGAATTGTTCACCGAGATAACCAGATGTAAACTCAAAAAATATTTCACAAAGATAATCAGAAGTAGCGTGAAAATTAAATTGTAAGAAAATAAAGAGTATGCAAACTATATTTGTAGTGGTTAGATTGAAATTGACCTACGTCTACTCCCCAAAGGTCCTCCTCTTTGGATATTGCATAAGTAGTGACTCTCCTTTATCAAACAACTAGACAAAGAAGCCCTTCTCCATTGATAAAGTGAAGAATAATGTTTACAAACTCCAAATTATCCACTACTACTGGCTCCCAGCTTGACAGAGTTGCCTTCCCTTTTTTAGCTCTTCAGACCAGCGGAGATGTCGATCCTCCTACTCCTTGCAACGGTGGTGATACCATCCATCTTCTCACCTCCATGGCCTAGTAGAGATGTCGATTCACACTTTTTCCTCCAGTTTTAGTGGAGATGCTTATCCCTCCTTTTACCTCTGCAGCCTGATAAATATTTCGATTCATAGACTTCTTAGCTAACACATCATTCAAACCAAAGAATCTTCTTACTAGAACTCCACTATGGACAAAATTAACAGAATGTGATGATGACCACTAGATTTTCTATCAAATATTTATTTAATAAAATTTACATAATTAGTGTTAATTATTCTAAAGAATAAACTAACACTTGTATTATTAATTTGAGGAAACAAATTATTTTATTTTTGTATTCAAACTTAGCATAATGAATGTAACAATTATCCCTCAGTATAATAATCACATTCACTTATCATTTTAAATGTGAAATTAACTTATAATAAGCTTGATTGATGTCCAGATATTTTTTCCCTCTTTTAGCGGACTAAGAGAGGGTTTATTTTAAAATCGAATATTGGGTTGCTATAGAGGTAAGCCCCTATAGTTAATTACATATCTGAAGAGAAAACTTTCGATTAAAGTAGATATTAGATTCTAAACTTATAATACAATTATGTATATAAGCAAGTTGTATTGATATTTAAAAAATATCAATCATCCCTTTGAAAATATTATTAGATTTTAAGTAAATTACATTTATATTTAACATTTTAGGAATAAGTGTGCAAATACACTGGGCTTATGATTGTTTAGAATAAGCAACTAGCTAACAACCTCTTTCATAAGTAACCATCCAAGATGAAATATAAGATAAAGGAGAAAATCAGACTCCAAATTAATGACTCAAGGTGAATCTTCACTTTAAGTTCAAGTGATACTATTAAGAAGACTCACTAAGAACTCAAAATTTTATTTTAATTAATTAAACTAACTAAATTTTCTAACCACCCAAATTTTGGCAGTATAACGACCCTATACCAACAGGAATAGCGTAGCGTCCTCTGAGCACAAGAAGACCCCACTACCTTATCATAGGCTTATGTGCTGGGCTAGTGTATGTTGTAGAAAATAAAATACATATATGTATGCATGATAGTGTAAATGTGTTTGTGTATATAATACCCAGTACTGTATCATCCCACCACTAGTATATGTGTTCCCACAAAGTTTGAAACACATATGTCGCAAGTCAGGAAATTTAATTTTAATGATAGCAAATATTTTTTATACTTCTTTTTCTCTACGACTGTCTTGCCTATTAACATTTCAGGTCTAAAAGATCAAACTGTGAATCGAACCAGCTCAAGATTGGGTAGAATAGGATTGAGTTAGTTTGTAATGTATGACATGTATCTTTTACCTTTTTCTTGAGTCCATTATAACAATATGGGTCCTGATGCTAAGTAACCTAACACACACACACTTGGGGAAAATTTATATCTAATTGTTAGAGTTTTTTATTTTCGATCACATCGTCCGGGATGATCCCAAAAATTATCCTAAACAATTAGTTAAAAATAGAAACTCTAATTAGAGCATCCTAGTGAAGATAATCGTTATTAAGCGCATCATCTTA
Source organism: Dendrobium catenatum (assembly GCF_001605985.2). NCBI lineage: Eukaryota > Viridiplantae > Streptophyta > Magnoliopsida > Asparagales > Orchidaceae > Dendrobium > Dendrobium catenatum. The sequence continues at coordinate 265,470 of NW_021319813.1, read as the reverse complement.
TACAATATTCATATCGACCGAGATGATAGGCTCAAATCAGAAAGAATTAACCACCATATTTATTTAGTTATCTTTTATTTTGGATATCGTCCAGGACATCGTCCTAGATGATGTAGTATAATTATGCCTAAATTAATCTGGTAATTAAAGAAAGCAATTAAGGTTTGATTGCTCGATCATATCATCCTAGATGATCACAGGATAGGTCGGGATGATCAGTTCAAAAATCTTAGTTTCTCCTGGATGAACAAACATCAGCCTGCTTCTATTCAGTGTAATGTTCTGGATGATATGTACTGAATTGAACTAATCAGTCAGGATGATCGTGAGATCGGCCTAGACGATCAAGTTATTTTTTCATCGTCCAGAAATTCATTCAGGGCGATGTTCTGGATGATATTTAATGACTTGTACTAATCGTACAAGACAATATCCTATCGTCCTATATGATATGAACAAAAACCTTCTAATCGTCCCAAATCATCCTAACTGATTGAGCTAAATTTATACTTATCATATAGGATGATAAAGTCTGTTTGTTTCAATTAAGAGCTATTTCAAAGCTCTTCTATATAAGATCTCTTATTCTACCCAAGAGAGCATCTTTTGTTGATGTCCTGACCTGAGAGAGCCAAGAGGAAAGGGAGAGCAAGGGAGCGAGAAAGAGAGGATCTTGTGAGGGGGAGTTTGTGAGGGGTTTCACAAAGATTGCAAAGAACCCATCATCATCTTCTACGGTCATCATTCCTAATTTCATGGGGGCTCTTCAGCATCTAAACAAGGCTCTCTACCTGCTTCTGGAGGAAGCAAAAGGTGTTGGGTTCTTTGTCTGCTTCTAGAGGAAGCAAAAGGAGTTGGGTTCTCTGCCTCACCGAGGTCAGTGGAAAGGAGGTTTTTAAAGGCTTCATCGCCTTGTTGTAGGGGCAAAAGGAGAGACACTTTGTTTAGTGTAATACTCAGAGGAGAGGCTCTAGGGAGTGGACGTAGGTCAAGTTGATAGAACCACTATAAATTTCTGTGTTCTTTATTACTGCTTCCATATTTAATTTTCTGCATTTTAATTTTTGTGATGAATCTTAGTTTTGGTTTATGTTTGTACTTTTGCTTAAAGAATTTTTAAAATACTAATTCACCCCCCCTCTCTTTTGGTTAGCCTTGGGACTAGTTCATTAGGGCTTAAAATCCCCATCGAACTTTCAAGTGGTATCAGAGCGGGATTCATAAAATTTGTTTTTGAAAACTTTTGAATTTTTTATGAATGGATAACTTTGGTAATCATAATACTTTGGAAGGTTATTCTGTTACATGATCACCTTTATTTGGCAATATTCCTTTTGATTTTTGGAAAACTTATATGTCTACATTTTTACAATCGATTGACTATCGCATGTGGATACTTGTTAAAGAAGGTTATTCACCTCCATCTAATGAAATTAATGGCATTAAACTTAACTTCCTTCCCTCTTTTAGCTCAACTGAATGCAAAATACTTGAACTATTTTTTCTATGCTTTAAAATCTGAAGATTATATTCGTGTTTTAACTTGTGCCAATGATAAAGAAATATGGGATAGATTATGTGTTACTTATGAAGGAACAAATGAAGTTAAGCAATCTAGGTTGAATATTTTATTACATGACTACAAACTTTTTTGTATGAAACCTAATGAATTGATTTCTGATATGTATATTAGGTTTACTCAAATTGTCACCTCTTTGCATGCTTTAAGAAGAGAGCTAACTAACTATGAAAGAGTGAAAAAAATTTTGAGATGTTTGCCTTCTTTTTTTTATGCTAAGATCATTACAATTATTGAATCCAAAGATTTGAATACTTATTCTATTGATAACTTACTTGGGTCACTCATTGCTTACGAGCAAGGGGTGAACCAAAGATAACTTGATGCAGGTGAGCGAAAGAAGAAGAAAATTGTGGCGATAAAGGCCAACAACATGAACACTAATTCTTCTGGGTCTAAAAGTGATGATGTTTCCTTAATCATGAGGCAATTTAAAAGCTTTCTAAGAAAGAATCACAAGTACCATCAGAAATGGAACAAAGGTAAGAATAGAAAAAATTATAAAATTTCCTCTGATATTGTCTGTTTTGAATGCAGGAAGCCATGTCATGTCAAAGATGATTGTCCTACACTTAAGGATCACCCAAGCAAGGAGAAACCCAAGTACAAGAAGGACAAGAAGCGATTCCAAAAGGCTTTCTGGTCAGATACTGCATCTGACTCATCTAAGACTGAAGCTGAAGAGGAGACAATAAACTTATGCCTGATGGGTGATCATCTTGGTTAGTCTGACCAAGAAGAGGTATATGAAACAACCTATGATCAATTACTTGAAGTTTTTGAGAACATTCATGCTTCATGTAGAAAACTTAAGAAAACTCATGCTAGTCTAAAGTTGGAATTTTCAAATTTGCAAAAAGAGCATGAAATTTTAAGTAAAGATCACACTCAAATTGATAGCAAAATCACATGTCATTACTTGATGAGTTTGATGAATTGAATAAAAAGTATTTTGAGTTGATTTTGAGCATGATTCTTTTAAAGCATCTTACACCTCACTTGAAACTGATTTTAAAACTTATATTGAAGAATTTGAGCATAGGGAGCACTATTTGAATGTTGATAATGTTATTTTAAAAAGTGCTAACTTGAGGTTTAAAGCTGAATTGAATGCATTTGAGAGAAATTGGAATACATCCACACTTGATCTAAATCCAAAACCTAGGAAGAGGTATTATAACCCGAACAGATTAGTAAATCCTTTTCTTGGAGTTAGATGTTTTTCATGTGGCATACTAGGACACATTTCATACACTTGAACAGTTCACCGTAGTACACATTAGGTGTGGAGGCCCAAATTGCATGATTCATAGCATAACACACATGTATTACATTCTTCTTTTCATAAGAAGGGACCCAAACCTGTTTGGGTTCCTAAATCTGACATTTGATAATTTTGTAGGTGTTCTCTCACCAAAGATCTCGTTAGAGCATGTGGTACCTGGATAGCAGATGCTCACGACACATGACTGGAGATGCCGATCAATTTGTTATGCTGGAGGCCAAGGTTGGAGGCAAGATTATTCTTGGAGGAAACACCACCAGGAAAGTGGTGGGCACAAGTATAATCAAAAATTTCAAGAACCTTTTGATTGAAAATGTTTTGCTTGTAGATGAATTGAAACAAAACTTGTTAAGCATCAGTCAGCTATGCGATAAGGGTTTCATCATAAATTTTTTGGCAAATACATGCATTATTAGCTTGAATAATAATACTATTTTGAAGGAAAAGTGAATAAATAATGTTTACATGCTTGACTTAAATAATATTAAATGTGTTGCTTCATTTTGCTTAAAATCTATTGCTGATGATTCATGGTTGTGGAATAGGAGGTTATGTCATGCCAGTATGAAAACTCTTAGAAGAGTGTCCCAAAAGGACCTAGTTAGAGATGTCTCCAAGCTTAAATTCATCAAAGACCACCTTTGTGATGCCTATCAACTAAGAAAGCAAGTCCATTTCTCTTTCCACTCCATTAAGGACATTAACACCTCTAGACCTTTAGAAGTCCTTCATATGGATTTGTTTGGACACATTAGCACTACCAACTTAGGGGGAAAAGTCTATGGATTTGTAATTGTTGATGACTACTTGAGGTTCAATTGGATCAAATTTTATCACATAAGAGTAAGTTTTTTTATGAGTTTAGATCCTTCTCCACTTAAATTCAGAAAAAAGTTAGCTTGTGAGATCTTGACCATCCATAGTGACAATGGGGGAGAATTTGAAAATGAGAGATTTGGAGACTTTTATGGGGATAAAGGGATTAGTCACAACTTCTAAGCTCTTAGGACCCCTCAGCAAAATGGGGTAGTTGAAAGGAAGAATATAACCTTAATTTAGGCCAATAGAAGCCATGCTTGCTAAATATTCACTTCCAAAATACTTTTGGGCTGAAGCGATAAATACAGCTTGTTATGTGTTGAATAGGGTGAATGCTAGAACCAAGCTTGATAAGATACCCTATGAGATCCTTAAGGGTAGGACACCCAACCTTTCTCACCTTCATGTCTTTGTTTGTAAGGTTTTCATTCTTAACAATGGGAAGTTACACTTAGGAAAATTTGACCCAAAATTTGATGGAGTGTTCTTAGGATATTCTAGTGTAGGGAAATCCTTTAGGGTGTTTAATAAGAGGAATTTGGTGGTGGAGGAGACTACTCATGTAGTGTTTGATGAATTTGATCCTAAGGAATCTAGTTTTAAGGATGATGATGGTGTTGGAGATATTACCTAAAGAGTTGAAAATTTGGAGAAGAGTGTAGAGACACAAAGCATTGAAGGTGTATGTGAGATTACCCAAGGAGTAAAAAATGCAAATATGAAGAACCTACACACCTTGCATAGGGATTGGAGATATTCTTGAGTCATCCTAAAGAATTGATTTTAAGAGACCCTTCTAAAGGTGTTAGAACTAGGAATGGACTTAGGAAGGAAGTAAATCACTCTGCCTTTATCTCAATAAATGAACCCACCAATATTAATCAAGCCTTGTTTGATGAGTTTTAAATTTTAGCCATGCAAGAGGAATTAAACCAATTTGTTAGGAATGATGTTTGGGAGCTTATAGAAAGACCAAAGGGATAAAGTGTGGTTGGAACCAAATGGGTCTTTAAGAATAATATGAATGAATGTGGTGTGGTGGTTAGGAATAAGGAAAGATTGGTAGCTAAGGGGTAGAACCAAATAGAAGAGATTGATTTTGAGGAGACCTTTGCCCCTGTAGCTAGATTAGAAGCCATTAGAGTGCTACTAGCCTTTGCCTGTTATAAGGGATTTAAACTTTACCAAATGGACGTGAAGAGTGCCTTTTAAATGGGGTAATAAAAGAGGATGTGTTTGTAAAATAACCCCCAGGTTTTGAGAGTTCTCAATTTCTAAATCATGTTTTCAAATTAAGAAGGCCTTATATGGATTAAAACAGGCACCAAGAGCTTGGTATGAGAGGCTTAGCATATTTTTACTAAAGAGGGATTTTGTTAAGGGAAGTGTAGACACCATTCTTTTTCTGAGGAATGTAGGAGATGAGTTACTCATTGTTCATATATATGTTGATGATATACTTTTTTGTTATTATGATAAAAAGCTATGTGATGATTTTTATAAAATAATGAGTAAGGAGTTTGAGATGAGTATGATGGGAGTGTTGTCCTACTTTTTTTGGGTTTATCATAAGATAATTAAATGATAGAACCTTTATAAGTCAATCAAAGTAAATTAATGACATCTTGAAGAAATATGAAATGGATAAAGCCAAGCCAATAAATACTCCCATGATTTCTAATATTCAGATGGATAAGGACTCAAATGGAAAATTTGTTGATCAAAATAAATACAGAGGGAAGATTGGATTATTACTTTACCTGGCTGCTAGTTGGCCTGATATAATATTTAGTATTTATCTCTGTGCTAGATTTCAAGCTAATCCTAAAGAATCTCACCTGACTGCAGTTAAGAGAATTCTTATATATATTTTGGGGACCCAAAACTTAGGAATCTGGTATCCTAGGCACAACACTTCTTTTGAGATTATTGGATATTCTGATTCTGATTTTGCATGATGTAAGGTGGATAGAAATAGCACTTCTGGAACTTGCCAATTTATAGGACAGTCTTTAGTCTCCTAGTCTAGTATAAAATAAAACTCTGTTGCACTTTCCACTGCTGAAGCTGAGTACATTGCCTTAGGAAGTTATGTGGCCCAAGTCCTTTGGTTGAAGCAACAAATTATGGATTTAGAATTACCTATAGGCACAATTTCAATTCTTTATGACAACACTAGTTCCATATGCATTTCTAAGAATCTTATCCAACATTCAAAGACCAAACACATTGACATAAGTCATCACTTTATTAGAGACCATGTGACCAAAGGAGATATTGAGTAACACCATGTGACAATTGAGAATCAATTAACTGGCATCTTTACTAAACCACTGGCTTTTGGCACTTTTAGCATCATGAGGACCAGATTGGGTGTGATTCACATAAATGCATGAATTTGTTGTTTATTGAATTCTGAATTTTTTATTTTATTGTTTTTTTGTTTTTTTTTTTTCATTTTGCTTGTTTTACTTTTTACTAGTTTTTGTTTCTCTTCTTTATTGTTCTGTTATTTTAGTTTTTCTCTGTTTTATGTGATCACTGCTAAAATGATATTTTATGTCATATTTTTATTTTTTGAAAATTTATAGTCAATGATTTACATCTCTTAATCTGTTAAAAGGAGAAAACATTGTTTATTGTTTCTCTTCCTCTAATCTCTTTTAGTTGTGTAATTTTTTTTCTAAACAAAAGTCTATCTCAAATTAACAACTAGACTTTATAATTGAGATCTTTTCTAACTTGCTACAGTAATCTATCTTATATTTATAATATTCAAACTCTTTATATTACTTTCAAGTTTTTTCGCCATCCTGTCATTGCATTTATCATATGATTTTGATTCTGTTTTGTGGTTTATTCTTACCTATTTTAGAGAGTGAGTTTTTAATCTCTAATATCTAGAAGATATACTCATAACTGATACTATTTAAGAGTTTTGAAAAGGTATCTAGCTTGCAAAAATAAACAAAAAAAGGTGGCAAATGAAGCAAAATCAAAAGATGTGCAATGACGCCAAATTGAGAAATATACACAAAGTGTATCAAAAATCAAAAGATGCGCAAAGTGCACCAATCCATTGATAAGAGGCATAAAATGAGCCCACCAAAAGCAAGCTCTCTTCCCTTTTAAACTTTTAAAACTTTGAAGAATTTATGTGTCATTTGATATTTTCAAAGGCTTGATTTCAAATTTTGCGATTGTGACAAATTACTTTGGTACATTATTCTATAAGATATTTTTCTGAAACCAAGTTTTGAACGGATCTCTTTTTCTTATCCAATTGGTTTTTATCTGAGTTAGGTATTTTATTTCAAAAGAAGATTTTGCCCTGAGAGAAGTCTGAGCTAGGGTTAACAGGATCAGATATTATATCATTTTCAAATTTCTATGATGTTAAACTCATTGGTCTTATAAGTCTTTAAAATCAATCACATGGAGATTTTGTTATATTCATGCTTTAATTAAAAAAAACTTTGCTTTCGCTCTTCTTTTTTGTGTTCTTTATACTTTTTCTTTTATGGTTTTTTCCTCCTCCTTTTTCTAATGTCAAAAGGGGAAGTAGTGTTTAAATTATTTTCATTTTATTCAGTTGTGATTGTTTGATTATTTTCCATCATCAAAAAGGGGGAGATTGTTGTGAATCTGATTTTAGGAAATTTAATTTTGAAGATAGCAAACATTTCTGATACTTCTATTTCTCTACGACTGCCTTGCCTACTAACATTTCAGGTCCAAAAAATTGAATTACAAATCAAACCAGCTCAAGATTAGGTAGAATAGGATTGAGTCAATTTGTATGTACAACATGTGTCTTTTACCTTTTTCTTGAGTCCATTATAATAATGTGGGTCATGATGCTAAGTAACCTTACACACACACACTAGGGGAAAAAATTCTATATGATTGTTAGAGTTTTTGTTTTCGATCACATCATCCAGCAAGATCCCAAAAATTATCCTGGATGATCAGTTAAAAATATAAACCCTAATTAGGGCATCTTGGTGAAGGCAACTGTCATTAAGCGCATCGTCCTGGATAATATTCATATTGGCCAGGTTGATAGGCTCAAATTAGAAAGAATCAACTGTCAGACCTATTTAGGTATCTTTTATTTTTGGATATCGTCCAGGACATCATCCTGAATGATGTAGTATAATTATGCCAAAATTAATCTGGTAATTAAAGAAAATAATTAAGGTATCATTGTTAGATCATATCATCCTGGACGATCGCAGGATCGGCTGGGATGATCAGTTCAAAAACCTTAGTTATTCCTGGAAGATCAAACATTGGCCTACTTCTATTCATGGTGATGTTCTGGACGATATGTACTAAATTGAACTAATCGGATAGGATAGTCATGAGATCAGCCTGGACAATCAAGTTATTTTTTCATCGTCCAGATATCCATTCAGGGGCGATATTCTGGATGATATTAAACTATTTATACTAATTGTATAGGATGATATCCTATCGTCTTGGACAATATGAATAAAAACCTTCTGATCGTCCCAAATCATCCTGGCTAATTGAGCTAAATTTATACTGATCATACATAATGATATTTATATCATCCTGAACAATAAAGTTGGTTTGTTGCAATTAAGAGCTATTCCAAAGCTCTTCTATATAAGACCTCTTATTTTACCCAATAGAGTATCTTATCCTGTTGCCCTGACTTGAGAGAGCCAAGAGGAGAGGGAGAGCAAGGGAGAGAGAGAGAGGATCTTGTGAGGGGGAGTTTGTGAGGGGCTTCACAAAGGTTGATCCAAGAAAAGATCCATCTTCATCTTTTTTGTTCATTGTCCCTAGTTCCTTGGGGGTTTTAGAGAGGTCTACTTTAGCATCTGATCGAGGTTCTCTGCCTGCTTCAGGAGGAAGCTAAAGGAGTTGGGTTCTCTGCCTGCTTCTAGAGGAAGCAAAAGGAGTTGGGTTCTCTGCCTCATCAAGGTCGGTGGAAAGGAGGTTTGTAAAGGCTTCTCCACCTTGCTGTGGGGGCAAAAGGAGAGACACTTTGTTTAGTGCATTACTCAGAGGAGAGGCTCCGGGGAGTGGACGTAGGTCAAGTTGACCAAACCACTATAAATTTCTGTGTTCTCTATTACTGCTTCCGCACTTTGATTTATGTGGTGAATCTTGGTTTTTTTTTATGTTTGTGCTTTTGCTTAAAGAATTTTTAAATACCAATTCAACCCCCCCTATTGGTTAGCCTTGGGACTAGTTCATTAGGGATTAACATCCCTATCGAACTTTCAACATATACCAAGGAAAACCTAAGAAAATTCTATCCACTAATGCAATCTACCACCCATATGATGCAATGCTTGAATGCAATGTAAATAAAAAAAAGCTCTACATAAAATAAAGAAATTTTATTTATTAATTTATAATAAAATTTACAACATGCTTTAACTTTACAGGAAATAAAGGTGGTCAGGCTTCACCACAATAAACCTGGATACTAAGCATATCAAATATGTAGAATTAGATACACCTTCTTAGTAGTCTTCGAGCTCCGATTCTTATGTGGAATTTCAAAAAAACATTATCCCTCAAGGGCAAGGATATCATCCTTTGTAGTCCCACATATAAGTATATAAGCATGTATAAATGATTCTTTAAAACTATGAATGTTGTACAACTCAATCCATATATAAAACTATTTTTTTAGACTCTAAACATGTATACAAAACATGCCTACGTACATTCTAATGACCCTTGCAGGAATGTAATAGCTGAAAGAAAAGCATTAGTATAAATATAGTTCAAAAGCTGTGTAATATCCTAATTCTTCTAATGCAGTCCTTAAAGAGCCTAAGTACACCTACATAAAGTAAAATGTTTGACATTTAGAGTATGTAAAATAAATAAATAAACATAGGGTGCTCTGCAAGCAAAGCATCTAACAAATCAAATCACACCACCAGCCTAACTTAGTCTACAGTTGGTTGTCCTAGCAAACCATCTAAGTATGCAAAGTAGGCTATGTGGTTTTGTTATGTCCTATAGGGGTTTAATGTTTAAGTTTATTGCATTATTAATATATTTTTATTACAGGCTGCAGGAGGTTTATTTAGTTGAAATTTAAGTTATGTGTATTTGAATTTTATTAATTGAATTTCAAATACAAAAAAAAATGATTATCATACTATCTCAAAATGAGAACATGATATTCTAGAATAGTAATTAAAGACAAAAATAAAGTTTTGAAAAATTATCATTTTTATAATTAAATACAACACTGATAATATTATGCCACCTTGAGAAATGAATATGATATTAAACAAATGTATTTGGATGCAAAGATGGTTTTTGAAACATTGTCATTTTTGTAATCAAATATGATAGTGATAATATAATGCCATCTAGAGAGGTTAACATGATATTTTATAAAGTTATTTGAACGTAAAATGAGTTTTTGAAAAATTATTTACATTTTCAAAGATTTTCCCCCAACCTTATGTGAATAAGATAGGATATAAAGTAGTGGAAAATATTTTACTAGATTTTAAAGCAAATGTCAAGGATAAGAGAATTTGGAGTTTTTAAAGGGGGTTGATTCAATGTTGAATAGTTGTTTTTGGAGGCCAAAGGATCAAAGGGAGGGTGTACTAGAATTATGAAACCACCTAGAAGTGCTCCAATCTATCCTATACGGGGCTTTAATATTTTTGGAAAAAAATTATGTTTGAGTTAACATTTTATTAGAGGTAGATATATATCAATTTCATTAATTACTCTTACCTAACTAAGTCACAATAGGTGCAAGTGTACACTACTTCAGTGGGTATTACAATCCTCCCCTCAGGAAAGTTTTATCCTCAATATTTCAAAGCTCATATCAAATAAATAGTTTAGGGTAAAGCTATCTCATCTCAAATTACTTCTCCCAAGTAGTTTCTCTTTTAGTTTTATGCTTTCACCACACCTTAATCATTAGAATTTTCTTATTCTTCAATCATATAACATCATATTCCAAAATCCTTTCTAGTCCCTCTTTGTAACTCATATTTAGATGTACCTCAACTTCGTCTATAGATACTCAATTTTTGTAATCAGATACTCATGGATTATTTTATGAATATCAGACATATACTCATGCAATAGCAGTTTATAGGCAGACCTTCCAATTCTTTCAACTATTTCAAATGGTCCAACATACCTTGGACTCAATTTCCCTTCCTTTTCCAAATCTACTAATCCCTTTCATCGGTATGGTACTTACATATAAAATATTTATAACCTAGAATTCTATAGCTTAATGTTTTGCATTATAGTGCTATTTTTATCTATCTTTCATTACTTTTAATATATCTTTAATTAGACAAAACTTTTTAATGGTGTCATCAAATAAGGATGTTCCAATCAAACTCATTTCTCCCACATATATACAACACAATAGGGTTCTACACTTTCTACCATATAGTGATTCGTAAGGGGTCATATACTTGAATAAAAATTATTGTTATAGAAGAATTCGATCAAAGGACTATGATCCTGCTAGTTCCCACCAAAGTATAAAATACACAATCTCAAAAGATCTTTCAATACCTGAATATTCCTCTTAGATTGTTCATTGATTTACAGATAGAAAGCCATACTAAAATATAGTTTAGTTCCCAGACCTTATCGAATGACTCTCCACAACCTAGAGGTAAATCTACTATCTCTATTATATATTATTACCTTCGGTATTACATGCACTCAAAAAATCTCTCATACATAAACCTATGCTAACCTATCCACAAAGTTGGTTTGCCATATTGGAATAAAGTATGCATACTTTTTTAGATGATATACTAATACCTTGATAGCATTATGTACCTTCATCAATCTAGGAAATTTCATAGCAAAATTCATCATCACTTCTTCCCATTTCTACTCTGAAATAGGAAACTATTGCAAAAAACCTCTTGATTTTCATGTTCTAATTTTACTAACTGGCTCGCTTTAAATTTAGCAATAAAATATATTACATCTTTCTTCAACTCAGGCTACAAGAATATACCTGTCAAATCATTATATATTTTGTTGCTTACTGTATGTATAGTGTAACCTGAATAGTGTGCTTCATATAGAATCTTTCACCTTAATTATCTAGAATTATGAACCCAAAACCTATACTTATAGAAGATGATCCCATAATTAAATAATTATAGTTCAGGTTTCTTATCAAAGTTGATTTAATATATCAGCTTTAGATTTTCTACATCTGAATTCTAGACTTCCTAGATTCATCTCTATAGAGACAGTTGGATAATCATTTGAGTTAATATACCTGAACCTTGATCAATGGGGTATCTACTTACAATTATAATATTTTTATATCCTGAATTAAAAAGTCATCAGAAGTGAGTAGAAGGCTCAACATCATAAAAGACTTCCTACTTAATGCATCTACCACCACATTTTTCTTGCCAAGTTGATACTGAATAGTTAAATCATAATCCTTAATCAATTCAACTCACCATCTTTTCCTCAAATTCAAACTCCCTTCCAAGTAAATATATACTCCAGACTAATGAAAAGCAAAAATCTTACACATAACTCTGTATAGGTTGTACCTCCAGATCTTCAAAGTAATTACAATCATAGTAATCTCTAAATCATGCATTAGATAATTCTTCTCATGTGGCTTTAACTTCTTAGAAGCATACACTATGACCTTCCCATGATTTATCAGAACACATTTTAATCCCTTTAGTGAAGTATAATTAAATACTTGAAACACCTCCATATATGATGGGATAATCAAAATTGGATAGATGAAAAAAATACTCTTCAATCTCTAAAAACTCTTCTCATAATTATATGCCTAGATAAAAGCTATTAAATTTTGATTCAATGTAGTCACAAGTGTAAAAAACATCCTTTCATGAACTTCTTATAATAGTCATCCATGCCTAAGAAGTTGTGTACCTTAGATGCAGTAATAAGCCTTCACTAATCAGCAATAGCATGAACTCTATGGATCTATAGAGCTATATACATTATTCAACATGTGCCCCAAAAAATAAAATACTCTTCAACTAAAATTAACACTTGAAAAATTTTGCATACAGTTGATGATGTATCAAAGTCTCTAGAATAGTCCTCAAATGTGTTGTATGTTCCTCCTCAAAAATAGAGTAAACTAGGATAAAAATTATAAATACGATCACAAACTAATCAAAATATTTCTTGAATATCTTGTTCATCAAATCCATAAATAATATAGGTGCATTAGTTACCCCAAAAGGCATGAATTGGAACTTGTAATGCCCATACCTCATACTAAATGCAATCTCTAGAACAACTTCTTCCTTAATTTATCTATTTGTATCACATATATCAGATAAGATGGAACTCCCTTAACTCCCTTTAATAACATCTCTTGCCACCCAAAAATAAAGTGACTCTCTTCTTCAAAAAATTAATTGGGGCTCAATACCAACTCAACCAATCCATACCTAAAATAATAATAAACTCATAGATATGCAATAATATCAAACTAGATTTCCATTTCTTATTAGACCTCTTTATATTTTATAAGAATGCTTTATTAGCTATTATATCATCTATAGACAAAGAAGAAGGTAATATTATGGAAGGAAAATATAGTTCATTAAAATACCTCTAAGAAAAAAAATAAATGACTCACTCTAAAATTAAATAAAATGATATAAAGCATATCAAAAATATAAGTTATACTTACGAACACATCTAGAGCACCCCTGGCCTTATGTAGAGTCAAAATATACACATGTATCTGAACTGGGGCTAGAATAATAAAATTACCAGCTCCCTATGGATGCTCTCAAATAGCCTCCCTACTTTATAACCTAACTATTGCCTCTGCTAGATGATCCCTCGATAAACATAGGGAAGAATAATCCTTAGCTTTCCTACTGATCTAATAAAACTCTTAGACCTGAGCTCATAATGTTGGCCAAGTCCTACTTATGGACACTCAGCCACCATATATCCAGTTTGACCTCATTGAAAATACTAGCCTATCATCCTGTAGCATTGACCCAAGTGTCTTTTATAGCTACTCTTGCACACAAGTTCCCCACTCATAGAATCTCCCGAACTAGTAACACTACCGCCAAAAGGAACTAAAATTGACGAACCATCTCTCCTAGATTCTCCATATCCAAACTGGCTTCTCTTTCCAAAAACAAAATTACTACCATAAGTCTCAATATTAAACATCTTCCTACTAGCATCCCACCTTTATTGAGTAGATGATAGGTCATTCTTAATCAAATATGCCTTCTCTACTAGTTCAAAAATACAAAATGGAATCAACAGCAACCTCAAACTGTCTTAGAGACCCTCAAAAACCTATAATACTTCTCTCTAGAAGTACTAACCAACTATAGAGTGTATCTGGCTAAGGCAAGGAACTTTATCACATACTGCATAACTAACATGCTCCCTTGAACCAATCTCAAATATGTCTCCTACACCTACTAGCATATTGATAGAGGTATAAACCATGATTGAAAGACATTTATAAATTCCTCTTAACTGATCAAAGAATTTATCCTTCGCTAAAACTTTTCCCTTATTTTTCCCAACCACTAGTGCACAACCTCCCCATTTAATAAAAAAATAGCTAGAGGTACCTTCTCTTAGGAGGATATTACATCCCATCAAAAGTCTTCTCTAACATATCAACCAGTCATCTACTACTTTAGGCTCAACTATGCCCTTAAAGATGGGAGTCTTCATCCTCAAAAATATTTGTAAATGTCCGTCTACATCATCAAATCTTACAAAAGTGATCCTGCTCTGAGACTTACCCATCAACTCTATCACCAAATTAGTGAATTAAAAAATCAAGTCATAATTAATAGTAGGAGTAATACTCTACACTAACTATATCTAATTATCACTCTGCCCATCATTCATATCCAAGTCTTGTGGATATATTCTTCACTCACATAGGTGGTACATGACTAAACATAACATGCATATGAAAATAAGCATAAATGAATTCCCAACCTCACTCAACTACAAATCCATTTTTATAGCTCTATTTATAATCAATTATCCAAAATCACTACTCTAATCTCAAAAGAGGCTATAATAACCCAACCCAATAAGACCAACAGATAGAACAAGTCATATTATATTGTAGGGTAATAGACCATGCACAAGATCTAGTTTTGAAACATTTTTTAGATTTCTTCTTAACATTTACAAATTATAGAACTACTACTAAACATCTAATGCATAGACAATAAGCTCATGCATAATTAATTTCATTCATTCTTCGTCAAAAGTATATACATAATAAAATCTATACACTATAGTACGTGGTTATAGACCAGAATAAGGCAAAGAAATAAATAACATGATTATACGAAACTTAAAAATACTAATACAAACCATGATCAATTAGAGCTTGTAACCTAAGCTAATAAACTGGCTCTTTCCCTTCTTCTTGACCTTAAATTGAATATAGAATGAGTATGAGCTAATAAAACTCAATAGGTCATACCTATCATTCTTAATTTTTAATAATTAACCCATTATACATTTATAAAATTTAAAAGCAATTATTAGCAAGTTATTAAACTAATCAAAGAAAATTTAATAGATAATATAAATTAAATGGACTTTACATTAAAGGTAAATAAATAAGTACTTTATATATCAGAGTTGAAAGTAATAAATTTTCCTCAAGTCCTTATACTTTCCATCAAAAAAAATATATCAAAATTTAAGCCATTATGACTCCATGTGCTAGCATATTAGAAAATAGGCTCTTATGACTCCCTAATATTAACATAGCAGATATTAAAAAATTTAGGCCCTTATGACTCACTTTGCATTCAGCATAATAGAACTTCCTCCAACATCAGAGCTCCATAGAAATACAAATTTCAAAAGGATAAGAACATATATGATTGAATTGAACTAACTTAAATGAAAATAACTAAAATGTAGAATTTAAAAAAAAAATTATCGGTAGGCAACATATTAAATAATTAAGCAAAATTTAAGAGTTTTAGACTTTTACTAGATTACCAAAGATTGATCAAAATGCTATTTTAAAATTTTAAAAGTATGGTAGCATTATTTTTTGAGATTAAAATTATTTTTCATTTTGCTAAAAATATCACACTTTTCAATTTAAGTAATAAAAGTTATGTAGAAAAATATCTAAATGTTTAGAATGATCATATCTATAACATATAGAAAGTTACATAATAAAGATTTAGTGAGAGAGAAGTTATCCCCATTTTATGCGACAAATTTATAATTTAAATTCAAAAAAAAATATCAAAATTTTCATATGCTTAAAAATTGAGATAAGAAAAATATAACCTACCTCAATTTGGAAAATTTCTTTAACTGGAATGATAGTAAAAAATAGACAAGATCACCCAAGACTTGCTTTCTCTCTAAAAATCTCCTCTCTCTAACTTAAATGATAGCGTTAGGGGAAATTTTATTTAGAAAATGGTGATTTAAGTGTAAAATTATATTTTTATAAAATATTAGACAAGTGAATGTAGTTCTCTAGACAACGACACCACTACACTGACCCATATCATTTTAAAATGAATTAACCAAAGAGTTTGGCATCGCAATGCCCATTATCCCAGTGTCACAATGCTCCTAAGAGAAAAATTTTAGATCTTAATTTCATGCACACAACCCTTGGGATCTGCTTCAAAATAGTTTCAGAAATTCACATGCATACAGAACACTCACAGACATATGTAAGAGGTATAAGTGTAGAAAACTCATTACATTACTCTTACTTGATTAGGTTAAAATTGCTGCAACGGCACACTACTTCAATGGGTATTGTACTTAATGATGATTAAATTAGGTTGTACCACCCTTCAAAAGAGTTTTATAAAGGCGGTATTTATATTGGCGGAGTTAATTTGGTGGTGGGTTGCAATTTAGGAGGGCAATAAGGATCGACCTAGGGTTTGGGCCAAAAATTTTAGACAACACTAAGATAACTCCAATTGAATAGATCTCCCAAAATATTATTTCAAAACCATCATCACCTAGAAATATTATAGAAGAAGTTATAGTTATGATTTAAAAGTTTTTTATAATTTTTTAAGGAGTCAATATTATTTTTGGGATTTTACAAGTGGCTAGGTACATAAAACCCCTAATTTGGCCAGTTTGATTAGTTAGGGATTAACATTTTAATGGAAGTTTTTAGGCTCATAAAAAATTAGGGAATGGTATTGGTATGTTTTAAGATGTGTTTTAAATTTTCTTATAATTTTTAGAATGGTTTGAGGACACTAAGTCCCAATTGGAAAAAAGGAAGGTCAGATTTTAGCTAATATTCGACTAACCACTATAAGTGGGTCTAAGTAGGGATTTTTATGGTATTTTCTTAGAAACTATTTTTAGAATAAAGTAGGGATAAATTTAAAAAATCACAAATAAATATTTTAAAAATATATAGAAATGTAAAATCAATAAACTCACCAAAGATGATTAGATAAGAGAGATCACCAAACTCCACTCCTATGGATGACCACCAAGCCAAGCCACCACCTGAAATTCTTTCCAACTTCAATCATAAAAATATTTAAGCACTTCATTTCATAGCTAAATATGCTTAAATACAAGTCACTAAAACAAAAAAAATAAAATTAAAAAAGAGAGGGAAAGAGGAAGTGATAGCCTACACTTTAACCACCATAGCAGAGATGCTTAACACTAATAACCACCTTTACTACTCCATCCTTCCATGTTTGGCTGGTTACTACACTCCTCCGTAGCTCTTTGCTTAGTTATTCATGCATGAGATACTTCAATTAAATTAATTTAGTGTCTTTTGCTAGCCATTTAACATATAAAAATCAACAATATAAACTCCAAGTTTCATACACATAGAACTACAATATCACAAAATGTTTCACAAACATAATTAAGTAGAAATATAAATAAATTTTTTAGCTTAGGGTCTTCAACTTTCTCTTAGTGATGGATCCACTATACTCATCTATAACTTTTCTAAATTGAGCCTTGGTGGCAGGACCCTTGTTGTCACCTAGTGCTCACCATAGCTCATCATTTATGGGAATTTTTTTTAATGTAAGTATTACCCATAAGTGACAGACTCTCTATAAAAATTATTCAAATTTTGGTTCAAGGAATGTGGTGGGCCTATATGGGTATCTAGGCATCAGCTTTGGAATCAAGAGGTTATACATAATGACCAAAGCCTCCTTAAAAGTTCGTGAGGGGTGTTAAGCCCTAAATAACTAGTCCTAAGGCTAACCAAGAGGGGAGGGTGAATTGGATATTTAAAAAAAAATTAACTAAATGAAAAATCATTTTTATATATTACAGTAGAAATGAGTTAAATCAATAATAAAAAGTTCAATTAGAGATTTCACCTAAATAATTAATCATAATAAAAATAAAGTGCAAAAAATAATCAGAAAGAACACACCAGATTTATAGGTGTTCGATCCAACCTGACCTATGTCCACTCCTCAGAGGCACCATCCGAGTATTACCCTAAACCTTTAGTGACTCTCCTTTAGCCCCCAAACCTAGGCGGAGAAGCCCTTACAAAATCACTTCCATCTTCCCCGGTGCGGCGGAATAGCTGGGTCCTTTGACACTAAAGATATCTTCTTCTTTCCAAAACTTACCTCAAGATGAACATTGAATCCAATGGTATTAAGGTGCAAGCTCGCTAGAGCAACCCTGTGAAATCCCCTCCACACTCCCTTGAATCCCCCTCCAAGGATCTTCTCCCTCTCAAACTCCACCCTTTCCTCTCTCCCTTTCAAGTTATCTCTTCAAGTTTCTCTAGAAGAACGAAGCTTCAATGGCTGCCAAAAACACTTACCAAGTGCCTTAACAAAGCTTAAATAGAGGGCTTTAAAAAATCATAAAATCCAATCCTCACTGCAAAGATCGTCCAGGATGATCCTGAGATCGTCCTGTACGATCAGTATAAAATTTCCCTTCAAGTTATATCACATAACATAATCTTGTACAATAAGTTCACCATTTATGTAGATCATCCAGGATGATTAGTTCAAGATTAGTAGCAATCAATATATCATCGAGCAGATAGTTCGAGACATCTAGGAAATTGCCTGTGCGATTAGAGGAAATATGTTTTTCATCTTGGAAAATTTAAGAAAATCAAGTATGTTAGCAAACTTCATCTAAGATGATATACGGATCATCTAAGAATATTTTTTTAAATAATTTAACTATAATTAGTCCCTAATCACATGATCAATTTAGGCATGACTGACATTGA
This sequence comes from Dendrobium catenatum, assembly GCF_001605985.2. Taxonomy (NCBI): domain Eukaryota; kingdom Viridiplantae; phylum Streptophyta; class Magnoliopsida; order Asparagales; family Orchidaceae; genus Dendrobium; species Dendrobium catenatum. Next base: position 246,528 of record NW_021319813.1, on the reverse strand, counting down.
TTTTCCGGGACGATCCAGATCATCTAGGACGATTATAACAAACTTTAAATCTTAAATCCTTGCCTAAATTATCATTGGCGGCTATTTTCCAATATCATAAAGGATCATCCTGGATGATCAAAATTTTCTTGTATGATTAATTCAATGAGCTGATCATCCTGGATGATCAAAATCATCTAGTATGATTAGTTCAAAACTTGAACTTCTAGTTTTGACTATATCTCACTCCCTTGAGTGTGTATGAGCATGGACACCAAGCTAGCAAACACCTTTACAGGACTTGACTCGAGAAATTAAAATTATATAAATTAATATTATAGACTCATTACAGTATAATCTTATTTTATCCAATCTTGAGCTTTGATTCTTTGTGGGATGGTGCATTATGTTTATGAAATGTTAGTATATATACAAATAAATATAAAATGAAAGATACTAACATAAAAATATTTGTTATCATCAAAAATATAAACTCGTGAGCTCGAGTCGTAATAATCTGCTCCTTTTTTATGATGGCAAATTTTACTGATAAATTTGCAAACTAAAAGTATTTTCTCCTAATCTCTCCATCACTAAGATAAAAATTTAAAAATAGGGAAAATAAAATTTTCTTTCTTTTTAATTTTTATTTTTTAAAAATAAAATAAATAACTAGAAAATAAGATAAATTAAAATAGATATAGAAAAATAATAGTGCATTCTCCCCCTTTGACATTATCAAAAAGAAGAGGAGCACAGAAAACCAAAATAGTAAAAACTGACTAATAAAAAAAATTCAAACGATCCTTGATCTGGTGAAGAGGGATGTTTTTAGAAGAATTAGTTTAAAATTTGAAATTTTCTTGGAATGAGAAAGTTATCTCTTGATTTTATTCAAAAACTTAGTATGGTATGTATTGACAACACATAACCTAGAAAGGTTAGAGATTTAGAAATTATTAATCCAAGCTCAAGTTCCTTAAAAGGCTAAAAAAACATTTTAAGTTAACATCTAAATCAAGGAACAAATTAGAGAATGAAACACTAGTCTTTTCAAAACTATTTTCATGAAATATATCTAATAGAAGATTAATGCAAAAAATTTTGAATCAAGAGTCATGATTTTCAATCTAAAGTATCGAAAAGATCAATAGATAAAAGGGGTTTCTTAAGATTTAAGAAACATAAGAAAGGTAAGATAACTTATTGTGGGCTCATTTTATACCTTTTTATTAGTTTATGGAGCATTTTGCGCATCTTTTAATTTTTAATACACTTTATGTATCTTTCCATATTTGGTGTCATTACGCTTCTTTTGACTTTTGATACACTTTGTGTATCTTTCCATATTTGATGTTATTGCACATCTTTTCAGCTTTGGGTGCCTCTTTTCTTTTAAATAAAATATGCATCCTTTTTGTAATTTTAAAAACTAAAGCCAACTCATTCTAATGACAAAAACAAACTGCTTGATTAAGAAAATAATGAGGTGGATTCAACAACTTGCAAAAGATCCTTATGAGATAAAAGAATATAAGGAGATGAAAAAAGTTCAATTTCAAATTCTAATTTATAATTTGATGAAGATTCTGAATAAAAAGTAAGATAACCTCTTTAAGAAATGAGATAAAGAGACAAAATCATGAGTTTTTTTTTTTTCTTTGACTATTTTTAGAGAAGTCAACCACAACTTACATAAAAATTCAAGAAAATAAGAGGTAAAATTTTTATCATTTATTTTTTTGAAAAATTGGTTTTTGAAAAAGATTTGATTTTCTAAAGTGTAAAAAGTGATACATGTGTATTGATAAGAGAAAACTAAAAAAATGTAAATACTAATTTAAACTTTTAAATAAAAAAAACACTAAGAAGAAAAAATAAAACCTAAAGAAAACACAAAAAATAAATAAAAACACAACAAATAAAAACATACATGTATACACAAAACAAATAAATACACAAATAAGGTTTTAAAACACATCTTGCTCCTCATCTGATGATTTAGAAGCTAGGTCTTCCCATGAGTTCTTTTGCTTTTCATTATTTTCCCTTTTTATAATTTACTTAGCTTTACCCTTTTCCTTTGTAGGAAGAGTTTTCAAATTAGGGCACTAATTTTTCATATTTCTATATTTCCTACACCCAAAATAAATAACATCAAAGAAAATCTTAACATTCTCACCATTTTTACCTCTATTCCACTTTTGTTGATGCTTATGCTTATGCTTTAGTAGGATTTCCAGTTTTTTGTTAACTCGTCACTTTCATCATCTACTAAGTCAGTTTTCTCCGTATCTTTAGTTTTTAGCACTATCGTTTCACCTACATCTAAAAGTTATTGACCCAAACTTTGCTCGTAGGTAATGAGTGAGCCAATCAAATTATCAATAGAATATTCATTTAATTTTTTATATTCACAAATAGCAATAACTTTGGCATCAAACTTATCAAGTAGATAACGTAGAAGTTTATTGACTTTTTCAAAGTTTGAAAATTATTTTCCTAAGATATGTAATGATGTCATAATTTGAGTAAACCTAGTATAAATGTCTAATATTGTCTCATAAGATTTCATACAAAAAAGTTCATAATCATGCATTAAAATATTCAACCTAGATTGCTAGACTTCACTAGTACCTTAGTATATAGTATGTAATTTATGCCAAGTTTTTTTTCTCGTAGTGCATGTGGATATTAACATATAATCTTCAGAATTTAAAGCACAGAAAAATAGTTCAAACATTTAGCATTCAATTGAGCATTAATTTGTTCCACCATACTCCATTAATTAAAAGGAATATCAGTTTTAATTTTATCTATAATATGTGACAGTATAGAATAACCAGTTAGAATCATATGCCACATTTGATAATCAATTGATTGTAAGAAAGTAAACATATAAAATTTCTAAAAATTAAAAGTAATATTTTTAAATAAAGGTGGTCGGGTGAATAAATATCCTTCCGTAATATTACGATTACAAAAATTAGTCTTTGATTGAAATTCAAAAGTTTTTAAAAACTTAACTTATGAATCCCTCTCCGATATCACTTGAATGTTTGTGATGGGTGTTAAGACCTAAAGAAATAGTTCTGAGGCTAACCAAGAGGGGGGTGAATTGGATATTTAAAAACTTCTTTAACTAAATGAATTTTTTTATATATCTTACAACAAAAATAAATTAAATCAATAATAAAAAGATCAATAAAAGATTTCACCCAAGAAGTTAGTTATAATAAAAATAAAGTGCAATAAATAATTAGAAAGATCACGCTAGATTTATAATGGTTCAATCCAACCCGACCAACGTCCACTCCTCGAAGGCACCCTCTGAGTATTGCACTAAACCTATAGTGACTCTCCTTTAGCCCCCCTAACTAGGCAGAGAAGTCTTTACAAAATCACTTCAACCTTCACCGGTGCGATGGAGTAGCCGGGTCCTTTGACACCAAAGAAATCTTCTTCCTACCAAAACTTCCCTCAAGATGAACATTGAATTCGATGGTGTGAAGGTGCAAGCTTACCGGAGCAACTGTATGAAATCCCCTCCACACTCTTTTAAAACCCCCTCCAAGGATCTTCTCCCTCTCAAACTCCACCATTTTCTCTCTCCTTTTCAAGTTCTCTCTTCAAGTTTTCTTCAGAAGAACCAAGCTTCAATAGCTGCCAAAAACACTTATCAAGTGCCTTGACAAAGCTTAAGTAGAGGGATTTGAAAAATCCTAAAAACTAATCCTTGCGATAAAGATCGCACTGTATGATCAGTATAAAGTTTCCCTTCAAGTCAAATCCCCCAATATAATTATGTACGATAAGTTCACCAATTTTTATAGATCATCCTGGACAATCCTGCAATCGTCTGGGACAATTAGTTCAAGATTGGTGGCAATCAACATATTATCTAGCAGAAGTTTGGAACATCCAGGAGATCGCTTGTACGATCAGAGGAAATATGGTTTTCATCTTGCACGATTTAGGAAAATCAAGTTTGTTGGCAAACATCATCCAGGATGATATACAGATCATCAAGGATGATCTGATTGAATAATTTAACCATAATTAGTCCCCTAATCACATGATCAATTTAGGCATGATTGGCATTAATTGTCTGGGATAATTTAGATCATCTATGATGATTAGAACAAACTTTGAATCTTAAATCCTTGCATAAATTATCATTGGCAGCTATTTTCCAAGATCATAAAGGATCGCATGTCCTAAATGATCAAAATTTTCTAGTATAATTACTTCAATGAGCTGATCATTCTAGATGATCGAAATCATCCAGTATGATTAGTTCAAAATTTGAACATCTAGTTTTGACTATATCTCACTCCCCTGAGTGTGTATGAGCATGGACACCAAGCTAGAAAATACTTTTATAGGACTTAACTCAAGAAATCAAAATTACATTAATGAATATTATAGACTCATTACATCATAACCTTATTTTACCCAATCTTGAGCTCTAATTCTTTATTGCATGGAGCATGGTGTTCCTAAAATGTTAGTATATACACAGACAAATATATTATGAAAAATATTATGAGACATAAAGATGTTTGTTATCATCAAAAATATAAACTCGTGAGCTCGAGTCGCAACACTCCTCTTATGCCATTTTACATTATATATTGCTCTGGGTGTCAATGCATTAACTCCTTAATTTTGAAAGCCTTTTTGTGACCTATGAAGGTTTTGGTACATGCATAATTGGTATCATGAGTCACGATAAGTGCCCCATAGTCTTCTTTAGTGTCAAACTAAATGAATCAAAATAGATGTATTCAATATATGATGGGGTTTTCCTCATTACTCAATCTTTGAAACATTAAAGACACTTTTCTTCATCAAAAAGTATACTTTAAATAATAACCTTTTTGGTTAGAAATTTATCAGCATTCAAAGGAAATTAAATCACATACATTAAAAATGTGCTAAATGTTTACATCACTTTTCCTTTATTTTAAATTATAATATGTTGGAAATTAAAACCACGCTAATTCAATTTGGGAACATATATTTTTTTAGTAGAATGCTACATTAATTTGGGAACATATATTTTTTAGTCGAATGCTACATTGTGAATAGCATACCATCATAGAAGATAGACATGACATTCTATAAGGGATTCAAAGACAAAATTGGGGTTTTTTAAATATCATTTATATGATCAAACATACTTCAAAGAATAACATGTCATCTTAAGAGATGAATATGAAATTTTTATTAAAAGTGTTTGAAAAGAGAAATGGGGATTTTGAATTTGTCATCCTTATATATAAACACATTCAAGAGAATAGTATATCAACAAAAAATATTACTATAATATTATATGAGAAGTTTGAGAACTAAGATGAATTTTTAAAAAATGTGTCATTTTTATTATCAAATTGAATGGATAGAATATCATGTTATCTTAAGAAATAATGACGATATTCTACAATGACATTTAAAAGTAGAAATGGGTTTTGGAAAAGACCATCTATGTTCCTAGAGATTTTCCCCCTATTTTATAAGAATAAAATATGATTTATTTTAATCTAGAGTTCTCAATTCCCCATAAGGGAAAGCACTTATGATTAATTATATTATTATAGGGATACTCTTAAGAAGACTCTCAATTAAAGCAGTTATTTATATCTTTTGATTATAAAGCTAAAGGTAAGGATAAAAATGGGAATTTCCAAAGGAGAAAGCCCAAATTTTAATAGTTCTTAATAAGTCAGGGGAGAAAAATAGGAGCCAATAGATTTTGAGAAGTTCAGAGGTAACCTCAGTCTATCTTATATTGTGCTTTATAGTTTAAGATAAAAAATTATTATTTAAGTTGAAATTTTATCAAAAAGGTGGGATTATATTCTGGGATGGTGAGGACTTATGATTTTGGGTCTGTCTCAGAACCTATAACTAAAGTGAACCACGACAAAGTAGTAACTCAAACCAAATCTAATGATATGGAGAATAAGGAAATGGGCCTTATATCATTAACTCTTGAAAAAAATTTGGGAATGCCCGACACTTATGGACTTATGTTCTTGCCTGGAATAGGAATGCTAGCTACAGCTCCTCCAAATCACTTTAAAACTAAGATCCCGATATTTTGTAATGAAAGATATGTAAGCTGTTATCATTATTTAAGTTTTTAAAAAGTGGTGCCAACATCTAAGAAAATTCCTAAATGGCCTCTCACCATGAGTGGTGGATTTATTATTCTGAGACTAAAATGTAATCGCAAATAAATTATTTTAGACAATTTTTAATGCAATCCATATCAATTGATTTTATGAAATAAATTAGACTCTGTAGTTTTAAAAAGGCTTAGAAAATAGGTTTTATCCTTAAAAAGCATAACTCCCTTGAATTAGTACTACACCCACATAGATCGGGTGGTCTGCTTCCACCTTAATCTTAAATCCAAGCAAAAATTCACATGAAAAAAAAAACCTATAAAATACAAGAGTTCTAGTGCGCTCAAAACAAGAAACATACCAAAGTAATGAAGCAACCTATATCTAGGTCATTCTTTTAATAATTAGGAGCTAAAGCAATGTAAGCACCTCTAGAAAATTTAATTAATTTTAAATTTTAGTATTTTATCCCCTTTTAAAGTCCTGTATAAGAATGGCTACCTATATAAGACTGGGTTAGTAAAATAAGAATCCATATTATCTTTAAACTAGGTATAATCTAATATGCCCATCAAAGATCACAAAGTATTACCATATGAATGTAAAACATCTAGCCACAATATAATAACACCAATCAAATTTTGCTCCCTTTGGGCTAGCCCAATGGTTGACCTAGGTCAAACCATGGGTTTCCAAGCCTAGGGTGAGGTATCTAGGATGTGGGATTGCTATTAGCATGGGGTTTGACACAAGAGTCAACATGGTTTGAACATAGTCCAAGTGATGGTGTGCATAGGTCAAAATGGGGATTCATGGTTGACTTGGTCAACCATGGTCAACTAAGGCCAACCATGGATGTTAAATGGTCTAGGGGAGTTTAAGGAGGTGATTGAGTACATTGGCAAGTCATTCCATGGTTTCAATTGAGCTTGGCTATGAAATGTAGGAGTACGGGTTAAATGGACATATATGGTTATCTTCATCAACCATGGGGTCAAGTAGGATTTGGTTTAGTTTAAGGGTATGTATGGAAGGTTTAGGACATAAATCCAAGGGTTGGTCATGCTTAGATATTGAAAGAACATGTATTGAGCATACATGGCATTTTGGGGATTTTGGATTTTAACCATAGACAAAGGGTTGACCAAGGCTTGATTTAAGTGTATAATGCTTAAAATAGGTGTTTGGGATAGTTCACATGAAATGGATAGGTCCAACATAGATATGATGTTCAAAAATTCTAATTTTGATGGTTTTAGAACATGTTTAGTATTTTGAGAAATGTGAGTGTATTTATGGGCTTTTGGGCCATGGGATGACCATGGATCAATCAAACCCATGCCAATGGGGCTATGGAGTAGTTTAGTTCAATCTCATGGTCTTGGAGATGGGTTTGGTCATATGTAGTCAATGAAGGTTTATGTAAGGGTTAAGTGTAGGTTTGGTTTTAAGTTGTGAAGGGGACATGGGATGATACCTATCAAGACCTTTAAAAAACCTTCTATGGTCTATGTGTGTCATCAAGCTAGGTTCCTAGGTTTCCTCCTTGAGTCCTTAGGTGCTACATCTAGACTGGGTTATAAGGACCAAAATGCTAAGAAAGAGTGAAGGGAGAAATGGTTTGACATCATGAAAAAGAATGAGGTCAACATAAGCCTAGTGTAAAAAATAAAGTTTTATATATTTTATATAGGACCTCTTTTGTGAACACTTTTGTAGAGCTTCAAATTATTAGATATTATAATGTTAGAAATAATTACATTTATGTATTATAATATTTATACCATCATTAATGAACATAAGGACAAGACCCTTTTTTTTTTAGGTTGACATCTTTGAGGGGCTTTTTTTTAATTTTTGAGTTTTATTTTATAGGAATATTTGAACATATAAGGAGAGTGATAATTCAACTGTTTTAGAGTATATTTTAGTGGGCATCTATCAAAAGAGATGTTTGAAAAATTTTATCTCAATGCCATACCTATAAAAAAACAAAAATTACTCTTTTTTTTTTCTTGCAAAATCTTATTTGTTAGGAAATAAATTGAAAATTGTAACTCTAAATGTGCTTATGTAAAAAATCATTCAAGTTTGCATAGAGAATATAATGAGGGTGAGTATGTTTTGATTTACATTTGACATGAGAAATATCTCCCTTCAAAGTATCAAAATATGCCAGCATAGTCATATAGCCTAATTAAAATTTTTAAAAATTTAAAGCCTAATGCTTATTTCCTTTGACTGCCTTTTAACATGTTTCCATCCTATTTTCAAGGAGGAAGACATCTTCCCTTATAAAATTATTATATAATCAAAGGATTTGGATATAAGCTTGCATTTAGTTACAAGTTCATTCCCATAAAACCTTCCTTGAGGTAGATTCTATACTTGTAGATGAGTGATGTGGCACAACTTGCCCATCAAAGAAAAAGGTTGCCAACAATTTATTGCCAAAGCTAGAATGTGCCTACTAACAAATAAGAGACTAAGCAAGAAGCCTATGAAGACTTTAATTTAGTATTCATATTTCTTATGAGTGTTAAATGTTGTACTAGACCATATGCTTGCGATTTTTATTTGTAGTTATAATTATATTTGAAAATATGAAATTTAAATTTTTGAATTTTTTAATTTTTGAAATTCAACATTTTAAAATTTGAATTGTCTTTTGAAATGTTGAAGGGATCACAAGGAAGGAATGTTAGATTGAAATTAAATAGCATTGGTAGTTAAAAAAAGTATTTAAAAAAAAATCAAATTTTAAGTATTGATGGCTAGCCTCCTCGATGACTCTCATATGAAGAGGTTTCGTGATCTCTTCAACTTTGCTACTTTTGTGAGCAGCAAGACTATCTTAATTTTGATTTAAAAAATATCTTTTAGCTGTAAATTCTTTCTAAACTCATCCCCACACCATTTCATGATTTCTTCCTTACATTTCCCCAACCAAATAGCATCCAAAATCTCTCCTGAAGTTGTAGGTCATAATTAGGTTCAATCTGATATAGTTGAATTCAAAAATGAGGTTAACAATAGGATACAAAGATAAAATGAGACTTATTAGGTGATAACCCCACTGGGTGATATGATAAATATAAAAGTTTAATTAAATGATATAATAATTATGTAAAATTATAAATTATTACTTTAAAAATAAATTATTAATTACATACTTTTTAATTCAAACATATTCAATCATTAAATTTAATTAATAATTAATAATTGATATAAATTTAGTTCACACAATATAATAATTATTAATTTATGTTATTTATTTAGATATAATTTTCATGCTTTAAATATAATTTACACGTATAAATTAAACACAATTCACACAAATTCATTTTAGATCATTTATGATTAAAAATAGATATTTTTTTCATATTTTATAATTGAATAAATAAAATATAAAGGGATAAAAAATTAAGTACTTTTCACATTATAGAAAATTAATTAATTTTAAAATTAATATATATTAAATTTTAACTAATTTGTTTAGTTTAATACTTAATATTAAATTTGTTTGATTATGTAAATGATAAAGCTGTTGAGCCGACCAAATTTAAGAAATCGGGATCGAATAATGGTTTACTGGTTGAATCGTATGTTCAAGTTATTTTTTATCGATTTGATGTAAGACTAATTTTTGAAATAGCCCATATCAATTCCCAGTTGACCAATTGAAACGGCTAGTCCAAGCGGAATTTTCAAAACAATGGTAAATTATATATGAAATTTAATAAATTTCTAGCCAATTCTATAATAAGCACTAATGTGAAGGCATATGATGATTATGAAGAGCAGAGTAATAATAAGTATTTAAAGTCCTGACCCGCTCTTGCTTTATCCAAGCAATCCAAAAGGACTTTATCTGCATCATATCACAAAATAACACAAGAAACACTAGATAAAATATCACAAAAATATTACATGGAAAGAAAGGTTATTTTATGAACACATTTTTATAATATTTATTATAAAACATTAATTAAAAAAAGTAATTTCTAATTGCAGAATATTTATTAATATTGTGTAACTCCTAGGGAGAAGAACTATACATAGATAAAATAAAACCCTAAGACTTGTCGATTTAACAATTTTGTGGAGGAACCAAAATGGAGTCATTAGAGAATGCTTAAACACAAAAAAGGGTCCTTCAATAAGGTGATCTGAGATGTTTTTTAGATATGAACCAAATGGCATTTTCAAGGGATGATTAGCCCTTCTCCTTTCCAAAGGACAATAAGCATAGGATATATAACTATGTTATATTATAAACTAAGACTTGAGGATGCGTAAGAAATTTAATCTAAGAGAAAAGAGTAAGATCAAATAAAATATTGTACCTAGTGTTAGAGGTTGAAGATGTTCACAGTAATAACCTAGTTCAAAGATTTGTGAAAATTATACAGTAAAAATCTACTTTAGAGGATATAATGGAGCTTATAAGGTGATAATTTTGCAAGATAGAAATAGGGCATGTGGTGATAACTCAGTAAAACATATATAAGATAGAGGTGAAAACTAACTTCAAAGATAGAAGATATGAAGTGATTGCTCAATCTCAAGATATGATAGATTTTATGGAGTGATAACCCATCCTAAAGGCATAATAGAACTTATGGGATAATAACCCACCCAAGAAATGTAGGACATGGAGTAATAATCCAATTTGAGAGATATATAATGTATATTGATAGCCCAAAGATATAGGAAATGGGGTGATAACCCACTCCAAAGATGCAATGGGACATAAAGAGATAATAACTCAGCCCAAGAAATATCATATATTGTGTAATAATCCAATTTTAGGAAATGATCAAACATATATGTTTATAAACCTTCTAAGGAACATAATTGGAATCATGAAGTGATAACCTAACCTGGTTCTAAATATTCACCATAAATGGCCTTGAAGGTCTTATGCAAAGATGAAGCCACATATCTCATGAACATTATGCATAGGCCTTAAGAAGAGATTTGTTATCTTGATATTAAAAGTTTCTATAAGTGATACTTATAACCTCTCAATTATAAGAAGTCACAATAGATAAAATGGATATCAAGGGATTGGAATATCAACTAAGGACCAATGGGTCATTAAATATATAAGGGTATGCAATTTCAATTCAATAGGAGATGAAGAAAGGATGCATATGGAAGAAAGCCCACTTTAAGGATTCCTAACTTAAAAAGAGACGATAAACCAAGGTTTCCTAACTCCGACTCCCTATTAAAATCTAGAACATAAGGTCAAAATAAACGACGCAATACAACTCTTTCATTCCGTATGAAGATGCTTACTAGGTGACTTGCAAACTCAATAGTGCAAGATTAAGAAGCTCAATGACTAGACTAACATCTGATCTAGGTTAAGAATGCCATTAAACCAAACTAGGCCTACTTTAGAATTATTTTAATCATGAATTCAACGTTTTTTTTTTTTCCTTAGTTTCAATCTTAACAAGTTTTAGAGCGAAATAATATGAAATGCATAAATTTGACTTCTGGTGATAACCAACACATCATTGTCAATGATGATCATCCAAATGCTAAATAATCATATGAGTTGCTAGACAAAGTTGGGAAAAAGTTAATTTGATTTTAGAATGTATGAAATGTATTAAATCTATAGTTAATTTTATATAAACCAACAAAGTGAGAAAAATGGTGTAAGAAGAACAATAATAACTAGTTATAATTTGTACCTACACACCATCCATCTTAGCATTCCAAATGATCTTTATGCACAACACATCACTGAATAATATAAAAGACATCATATAAAATATTATATCGTATTTACATGTTAGTCATACCACCCTCCCTAATGAATGTTGGTCATGAATTTCTATTTAAAATTTATTTGAAATAACTTTCTTATTGCTCTACTTTTTAAACTGTACTTACAATTTTTATTTGACAATTTTTTTTATTTGCTATGTAGTTTCCTTTTACAACAGTTTTTTGAAAAAACACAATTATACAAAAACTACAGCCTAAATAGACCCTTCCGTGAAATGAGCACATGGTGCAATCAAAACTACAAGCTTGCTACAGCATATTAAGGCTTCGTTTTGAACGGCTTTTTAGCCGCTTTTTTTTTTTTTTTTTTTTTGAAGAATGCAATAGCAAATAATATGAAAAGAAACTAGATACAAACTAAAGTAAGGGCTCACATTCCTTCTTCAGTAAAGAACAAAGAGGAGGAATGTTATCAAAAGAAGAGCTATCAAAACAAAAGCTGTTATCTAAAGTCAGAGAAGCATACATATCAGCTACCTTATCACAATCTCTATGTATATGATGTAGAATTACCTTATTGAAATCGGCCAAGAAAAGAAGATCGTCCTTCATCCGATTGTAATAAAAAGTTACTTAAAAGAAGCAACTAGAATACTTTGTTTGAAACAACTTTCTCATTAATTTTTAATAAAAAAATTCTAATTAAAAAAAAAATTTACCTAAAATGCCGTTTTAAAAAGCATTAAAATAACTGTTCCAAACCAACCCTAAAGCAAAAGTGATAGAAAACAACAAAATCAGTTAAATCAAAATGTTATAACGTGAGATTAGCAAGCATCAGAGCAAGGAATAATAAATGACTCTTACACGCAAAGATAGCTATATAAAAATATATTGAAATTGAACAAAACAATCACTAGTCTGGGACTTAAACCGCTTGACTTCATTGTTCCAGTAATAAAATCAAGTCCCAAAAGCAAACAAGATTTTCCTCCAGAGGCCATTTTTATGTAAAGCAAGCTAAGGTCAACACATGTATTAGGACCACAAATAATTTGATGTGAAAAAGCTACACTACCAGACACCAAGTATTTTTTCTAAGGGAAATGCTAAAACGACAGAAATTAAAAAAAAAAAAAATCATTTCTAGCCTTTTTTTTTTTTGGACTCGTTTTTGCCCTAGTTTTGAAGCTATAGATTTAAAAAAAAAAATAAAAAGGCCTCAATTCTTAACGTCAATTCACTCCGCCCTCCCTTCTAGTCAATGTTTAGCTTGTTCTAGCAATTACCCTTTGCTAAGCCAATCTAACTCAACAAATTTGGCTCCACAAACCATCATGTGGGAAAGATCAAAGAAAATAAACATCAATAGTAACTCAATGCATATCAATTCAACTGATTAGTCAGCAGTACAAAAGGAGCCGCTCAAGGACAGACAATCTGAGAGTACTCTGTAAAAGGAACCCAGATAAAAAGAGCTGCATTCTTATAGCACAGAGGTTTATGGAAATCATGTTAAACTACAGAGCAACGGAATCAAATAAAATTAACCGTTTGAATTCTTTGTTGCAGGGATTAATCGAGTCTAGTCCATTCTTCCTTTTAGGGCCTTCTCCTGCACTTCAGTTGGTGTCCTACAATGCATAATGAAAAAATAAACAAACTGCGGAAAGAATATCAGAAAGACTTAATAGATAAAAGTTAGCCGTAAGTGTATTTGCATCTCTTGTTAAGGACTCCAGAACTTGGTAGACTATAAATAGAAATCTTCTTCATAGATTTAATCTGTGGTTTCTCTTTGTATTAGAGCTAAGCTTGCAATAACTTACTAAAAAACGCCTTGCCACCAAAATAGCATTAGGGAGTTATATTTTAGTGTTAGTTTTAGGAACTCTCACTTTCGGGTCACAGAAAAACTATGGGGCTGTTTAGCAACGAGTAGGATTGAGTAAATCCGGATTTATTAAATCTTGAATGAGTTAATTCCTGAAAACTGTGGCAAAAAAGAAGTTAAATCATGATAAATCATGTGAAGCTGTTATCAATGCAACTTAGGATTTAAGGCGGTTAGTTTAGTAAAAAGCTTAATTTTAATTTGTGTTTCAAATGTAATTTGCATTTTAAAATTTATTTCAGTTTGAAATATCAGTAATAAGTTAATAAAATAAATAATATAATTAGAAATTAACTATATTATCAAATAACATAACTATTTATTTAGATGCTATTTTAATAAGTAATTGACTAACTAAATTGATAATTATCTAGTTATTATTTAAAATAACAAATTATTTATTTATTTCTCATTTAATTAATAATTTAAATATTATTTTAATAATTTTTTTAATTACTATTTATACTATTAATTACTACTAATATTACTATTTATTATTTAAAATTATTTAAGTGTTATACTTATGATAGCCTTAGTTAGGGCTTGCTTTTTCATCTTCTCCATTTCTTTGTTGCTATTCGACTTAATCTAATTTGCTTGAGGTAGGGTTTTCATGTCAGGTAGAGTTTTGAAGCCATCGCTAAAACTTCTTCGCCTCCTTCGACAATGTTCTTCCTTTACCCCCTCCAACAGCGTTCTTAGCAATCTTCAACTATAACAGGATCTTTCTCCCTTTTGCATGTTTCTTCAGCCAAATTCCATAAATTCCAGAACTCCTAGATTTAATAAATCTGAAATTTAAGGTAAAAAGCGAGAAACGGAGGATTTATTTCAGTGAAATTTAACATGTCCTCAAATCCCTTTTGGCAGAATAATCCTGTTCAAATCCCATATCCAAACAACCCTTAAAAGTTTTCTTTAAGGCGACTTAAGATTTTCTATTTTTACATTTAAATTTTCTTTTCTCAATCATAGTATTAAATATATTTCTTCTAAAAAATAATGTTTGAAGGCAAAATTTTAAAAAAGTAGTTATACAAACAGAGAGGAATTTTTGTTGGCTGTTTTTTTTACTAAAAAACAACTGAAGAAATTATCTCGAATAAAGCCAACATGAAAAAACATGGAAAAAATAAATAAATAAAAAGCATTTTCTAAAACCATAAACTTAAGCCTGCGAATCCAATATGCGTGCAATTTGGCCAACTTGGAGCTTCTTACTAATAAAAGATTGTACAAGGGAATTTTTCAACGGTAAAACATTCTTCTCAGTCAAGGAGCCCCCCACATGTGCTAAGATTGCCACGAACTTTATTCCTACATCATGAGAACTTGAGAAGCAGCACTCCAATCCTTTTGCAAGTTGTCACTAAGATTTCGTTTGGGACAGCTTTCGCACTGCTTCCTAAAATGATTTCTAGCATAAAATTTTCTAATTCAAGAAATTTTTGTACTAGAAAACTATTTTAGAAATTAACAAAAAAACTGTCCCAATGACAAAAATTTCCTCGGATTTGAATTCGAAGGTTTGCTGAATAAGATCCACGATACAATCTGAACTTACTGGATAAATTTCAAGTTAAAAAAAAAGGTTGTTCAAGATCCTATTGCTAATCCCAAGCCACCATAATCTTAGCTGAATTTGTTTAACGTTATAATCCTAATTTGCTATTGACCCAACGTCTTATTTTCTGTATAAAAAGTGAAGGAAACAAAGGAATTGGCTGCATGGTACTATCGGTTCCTGGAAGATGACTAATAAGATAATCTCTCAGGTGGACAAGCACGTAAGTTCTGTGATTGAACTTTTCTACTGAGGAGACAATGGGTATCTGATCAGAAAATGATCGCAGCTGCAAGAAGACCTGAGGATTGACGGAAACAGATGAGTTGCCTAGTGATCTTTTGTTAATCAACGGTTTGTGTGATAGAAGCCCCAGAGAACCAATAACATGTTATCGAGGACAAAGTCTCTGAGTCCCAATGACGAGTTGATTGAAACTTTGGTTGGTGACTATAAACGTCACCGACATTCAGAGGCCATTTGAGGAGGTTAGTAAGGAGAATAACAGCAGCTTCTTTTCTGCAACTGGGAGATCCGGTTGTGGCATTTGAAGCAAGTCAGCAGCACAGTTGTCTAAGAGCTATGGTTAAGGATTAAAATAGAGAAGGCAAAAGAAAAAAAAGGGTGCTCTATTTATTTATCATTACATAAATGTATAATTTGAATCTATGAGAGCTGGGGTGGAACTGTAAGTACAATCAATATTAACTAAGGATCAGTTCTGCTTTGAATCTCATCGATGTCCAAGACTTAATCCCAAATGAGGATATTAGAAGAGGAGAATCAAGTTCAAGCTTCAATTCTGCTTTGAATCTTGAAAGGAGGGAAACTACAATCGAGGAATATCCCATCTCAAAGGAGAAAGTGAAATGCCCCCAACAGCTTATTCTGGAAATGTGGATATCCAAATCACAAAGAGATCTAAAAGTCGCAATGATGCATGCTAGCATTGTGGAAAGACCAGTGACATAAGGAAACTAACTACAAAAGAAAACTAATAATTAAAATCATAATGAAGAAATTATGAATGCTACCACATAAAAGGTCAAAATGCCTAATCCTTGATTTTGATAGTATCATAGAATCCTACATCATGAACTCAAGTGCATCTATTCAATCTGCAGAATAAAGAACTTATATCTAGTTATTCTACAAGAAACTAAGAGAACTGATGGGGGGGGGGGGAGTTGTTTAGGAAGAGTTCTAATCAAGAGGAAGTAGTTTAGGAAAGTTCCTAATTAAGGGAAATTATTTAGGAAATTTCCTATCATGAACACTGCCATTATCATGTCCCAAGGCTAGAATGAGAAAAGTGGAGGGTTGTATTGAGTAGTCGACAGCCAGCGCAAAACTTGTCGAATAATCATGACATGAATCATTTAATACATTTTGTTAATGCTAGCACGTTCCCTGAAAGCGAAGCACAATATGGCCTGAATACAACAAGAAGTGTGCAAGGGTTGCTGCATCGGTGCTCGGGTGCAGTGCTATGATGCACCGACACGAACACGGCGACACGGACACAGGTATTTTTTAAAAATATAGGACACGGGTGCGGCGTGGACACGGCATAATAATTTTTTAATATAATATATAGAAATTAAAGTAATATTATATTAAAAATGACAAGCAATAATAAATCAAAGTCATGATAACTTGTTTAGCTTATAACATAAAGATGTTTAGTATAAAAATGTTTAGTACAACCACAAAAATATAAGCAAAAAACTATTTAGTACAACATGAAGGTCCAACTACTCAATAGAGGGAATGATAGAATTAGATTCAGAGATTGGTCTTTGGTCTTTAATATCATCGAATATCATTACTTTCAACACTGGTTTATCTAGAGAATGATTTGCAACCTCAAATAACCTCATATCATCAAGGCACTCGAGCCCATCTCCAGCAACATCCCACATCTTATTATCACCTGTTATATAAAATGGGATTTTCCTTTATAGAAGACGAAGATTTGTATGCACATAAACTAAATCTTTAGCCTGTTGTGGAGTTAATTAATTCCTTTTCATTGATTGAATAAATGAGTATGTGCTCCAATTTCTCTTATAATAGGAAGAGGATGATACTTGACTAAGAAGTTTTATTGCTATGGTTTGAAGAAGCGGTGTTGAAGCTCCATGAATCAACCACCACATTTTTTGATCTATCCTCCATCTATAAACCAAAGATTTTTTATCACCAAAATCTTCTAAATATCCAAAGAACTTTGCAAGTTCTATATTATTTTTTTTCTCTCCTCATTTGGGAAATATCGTTTCAAGCATATCTTTCTCATATTTGCAATATCGTTTCAAGCATTTCTGAATGTTATCCAATGACATTCAGCATAGATGATTTCATTTGTCTCTGTAATTTTTGTTGCACAAATATTTTTTAGAGTAAGATTTAAAGTGTGCACCACACATGAAGTCCATAATATATGAGGATAAATTTGCTCCACCAACAATCTTGCAGCTCTACACACCGGTGCATTATCTGTTATAACCTGCACAACATTTGAAGACCCAATAATGACTATCACCTCTTTAATCAAATTAGCAATGAAATATTTATCCTTGTATTCTCCTTCACAATTCACAGCTTTAATAAACATTGGGCAATTCTCTGTAACGGTCATGAAATTAATGAGTGATCTTCATTGAGGATCAGTCCAACCATCACACATCAAAGTGACTCATTTTTCTTTCCACGCACCTTTTGTTGGTTCAAGCAATGTTTCAAAATGAAGTGTCGGTGCATCAGAGGTGCAGTGTTAAATAGGCAAGGATTCTCACGACATGGACATATGTGAGCAAAGAAGCTAATCCATAAAACTATAATTCGGATTGAATCTTGGAATGTAAGTTCTTATACATACATATTAATGGAATTAATTGATATTATAATTCATAAGAAAATAAATATTTTATGCATTCAGAAAACTAAATGGGTTGGGAAAAAGGCTAAGGAGATTGATAGTTTAGGATTTAAACTTTGGTATTCTAATATAAGTCATACTAGAAATGGTGTAGGTGTGATTATAATAAGAGTTTGAAAGATAATGTTATAAAACTTGATAGAATTTGAGACATAATTATTGTTTTGAAGATTATTGTTAATGTTAAGATTATTAATATTATAAGTGTTTATGCTCCTCAAGTAGGTTTAGATATATGTTTAAAATTAAAATTTTGGAATGATTTAGAAGAATTATTTTAAAAGATTCCTCTTGAAAAAAGAGTTTTATTGGAGGAGATTTAAATGAAAATGTTGGCAATGAGGTAGAGGATTTTAAAACTATTTATGGTGACTATGGATTAGGAGTGACAAATGAAGGTGGCAAGTTTATATAAGATTTTGCTCAACCTTATGATTTTGTAAATGATAATACCTTATTTAAGAAAAGAATTGAGCATATCATCACTTATAAGAATAGATATAGTAAAACTCGAATTGATTATTTTCTTATTAGAAAAATAGATCATTTAGATTGCAAAGATTGTAAAGTTAATCCAAGTGAAAGCTTATGAACCCAACATCGCTTATTAGTTTTGAATTTTAAGATAGAGAAGAAATATGAAAAATTTAGTAAAACGTTATTCTAAGATTAGATTGGGGCTTTTAAAAAATACTAATAAAAATATTTTTAAGAGAGATCAAGATTATAAGATTTTGTCCGTGCATGAGGAAACGAATATTATGTGGAATAAAATAGCTACTAATATTCATAATATAGCAAATAATGTGCTTAAAGTTTCAAAAAGAAAAGCTCCTAATAATAAATTAATTAGTGATTGAATCAAAATGTGTAAGAAAAGATCAAAAATAAGAAGCTTTGTTATCATAATTGTTTTATATGTAAAAACTCTAAAAATTTGAGAAAGATATTAAAAGTCTTGAAAGGTGCTTAAAAAAATAATATGTGATGCAATGATTTTAGCTTTAAATGATTTATATAAAAGAATAGATTCTAAAGAGGGGGGGGAATATATGTATAAGTTAGACAAACAAAGAGATAGGAGCAGTAAAGAATTAGTTCAAGTGAAGTGTATTAAGGATGAAGATCAAAAAATATTTTTTTAGAAAAGGATATTCAACAAAGGTGAATGATATATTTTGCTAAGCTTTTCAATGAAGATTGTAAGAATACAGTTGACTTTAGTGACCTTAGCACTCTAAATGAAAATATATATTTTTATTTTTATCAATGCATTAGTAAAACTGAAGTTAAAGAAGCTTTATTAAAAATGAAGTGTGCAAAAACTAGTGGACCTGATGATATTCCAATAGAGGTTTGGAAAAGCTAGGAGATGAAGAAATTTTTTGGCTTACTAAATTTTTTAATATTATTTTGATGACTAAAAAGATGTCAGATGTGTGAAGAATGAATGTGTTGATTCCTATTTTTAAGAATAAATGTGATGCACAATATTGTACGAATTATAAAAGAAATAAGTTGATGTATCATACTTTTAAACTTTGAGAGAGAGTTAGGGAGCATATGCTACAACGTGATACTAATGTTTCTCAAAATTAATTTGGATTCATGTCGGGCAGGTCTACTATGGAAGTTATTCATTTATTGAGAGGGTTGATGGAGATATTTAGAGAGACTAAAGAGGACCTACATTTGATATTTATTAATTTAGAGAAATCATATGATAAAGTTTCAAGAGAAGTGATATGGAGAGTTCTAAAAAAAAGGTTAATAAAGCTTATATTCAAGTCATTAGGAATACGTATGCAAGAGTTGTTACTTATATTCAAACACAAGGTGGTTTGACCAAGTATTTTTCTATTTCAGTTGGATTTCATCAATGATCATCCTTAAGACCTTGTCTTTTTTACTTTAGTCATGGATGTTCTCACAATATTTGCAAGAGGATGCATCTTGGTGTATGCTTTTTGCTGATGATATTATTCTTGTTGATAAGACTAGAGAGGGAGTTGAAGATAAACTCGAATTACGGAGGTCAATCTTAGAGTCTAAAGGTTTTCGTTTGAATATATCTAAAACCGAATATATGGAGTGTAATTATAGTAATAATTGATCATGTGACTTGAGCGATCAAGTAATTAATAAGCGTACTCGTTTTAGATATCTTGGGTTTATTGTTCAGAGTGATAGAGAATTAAATGGGGATATTATTAGTATAATTTAAGTTGGATGGTTAAAGTGGAGGAATGCTTCAGGTTTGTTGTGTGATAGGAAAGTGATGGGGACATCAACAGCGATTTCGACACATGCACCTTCAGGAGATTCGACGGTCACCATCATGATCTGTATTTTCATCATTTTATGTAGTAGTTTATTTTTATTTTATGTTTTTCCGTTTTTGCCCTCATGGGTATTTGGTAGCAATTATAGCCCAAGGGGCATTTTAGTCGTTTGTTTTCTTTGTCATTTTGAGGCCTATTTATATGGCTCTTTTCTTACAACAACAACAACAACAACATCAAGCCTTTATCCCACTACGTGGGGTACCGGGTCATCGCAAGGACGTCGTTTTATGTGACCAAACCATCTAAGGCGACTTTCTCTAATCTTATCTTCTACTGGAGCTACTCCAACCTTTTCACGTATATGCTCATTTCGTATCCTATCTCTAAGGGTAAAGCCACTCATCCACCTGAGCATCCTCATCTCTGCCACACTTAACTTAGTATTATGCTTCTCTTTTAAAGGCCAACATTCGGCACCATAAAGCATTGCAGGCCTCACTACCATCTTATAGAATTTTCCCTTAAGTTTGAGGGGTACATTTCTATCACATAACAAG
>NW_021319813.1:210580-221122 GCF_001605985.2 Dendrobium catenatum | reverse complement strand
AATCGAATTTATCACCTGATTTAAGTGAAACGGAACCCATGGATCTTAGGGTTGCAACCAAACTTGAGTCTCTTTCGGAAGACAGTACTTTGAGTCTGAAAGTTTTTTAGCCAGATTTGAGCAATGAGCCCCCTCTTGTTTCATTAGAGTCTAACTTTAGAGCTGCTCAATTGGATTTATATTTGGCCGAGTGTGTCATTCCTGATTCATACATTTTGCCCGTTATAGCCTTGTCATACCAGGATAAGAACCACTTCTATCCTAGTTGGATGAATTTATTAGACGACACTACCCCCACTAGGAGACTACTGTCGACCCTAACTGAAACCACCTATAGAAGTGCCCTGGTAGCTAAGAGTGTCTTCATTCCTCCCCCTACACCAGTTCCCTTAGACCAAACACTTTAGACCCCTCTTCTCGTGTCTCGTCCACCTTTTTTTCTAGCCATGTGTTCGTGTGAGTTAGTATGTTGTGTATGTGTTTTGTGGTCTGTTGTCTTCCTATTTGTCTATGTTTTAAACTTTTGTAAGCTCATGAGTCTTGTCATTCATCATGCACACCGATCTCTTGCATTTGCATCTGCATTTCACCTTCAAGAGTTACTCAACGAAATTAAAAAGAAAATTAAACAAAGTAACAACCATTTTAAAATTATTGCTGATAACAAAAGAAGGTCCAAAGAATTCAAAGTTGGAGACTTTGTGATGGTACGGGTCCGCCTAGAGTTTTTTTCTCCGGGCGCCGTAAAGAAGCTGCATGCTCGAAACACCGGATCTTTTAAGATAATCTCAAAGGTTAATAGTAACGCATACGTACTGGACCTCTCTTGAGGCTTTGACATGAATCCTACATTTAATATAGAAGACCTAATAGCCTTTGAAGGACCCGAATTTTAACCCCATGAGCCACTCATTAAATCAGCCTTGTGTGACCCCACCTGGTGAGATCTCCAACCCAGCTCCACTCCCCAATTTACCTTACTCACTTATAACGGAGAAGGTCGAAGCAATACTAGATGATGAGGTCATTTCCACAAAGGAAGGTGGGCGCCGAAGATACCGAGTTCATTGGAAAGGGACACCGGAGATAGAGGATACTTGGATTGACAGGGACGAGCTACAGAGCCTACACCCAGATCTCCTAGAGTTGTACAAGGGCTCCATAGATATCTAATCGATGGGGTCGAGTTTTCTCCCACCTGGGGAGAATGATGAGGACATCAGCAGCGATTTCGACACATGTACCTTCAGGAGATGCCGGAGATCGACGGCCACAATCATGATCTGTATTTTCATCATTTTATGTAGTAGTTTATTTTTATTTTATGTTTTTTCCGTTTTTGCCCTCATGGGTATTTGGTAGCTATTGTAGCCCAAGGGGCATTTTAGTCTTTTGCTTTCTTTGTCATTTTGATGCCTATTTATATGGCTCTTTTCTTATGTAAAAAAAAAGTTTTTGGATGAATGAAAATTTTTCACTTATGTTCTCTTTGTGAGTTCACCCTCCTCGATCTCTTAGTGAGTTCGTAGGAGAACTAGATCTCTTTGTGAGTTCTAGGTTTTCTTGTTTTCGTTTTTCTTTAGTTCTCTTGATCAATTCGTGTTGTGGAGATTTGGATTGAAGCCACTAGTGGGAGATTGGTTTTTCATGTTTTGGATCCCGAGAATTTCCCCCACACTCTTCCCTCCCTTGCTCTTGCCGCCGCCCCTCCCTGGGTTGCCCAGGCTGCCGGCCTGCAACCCTAACTGCCGACCAGCAGCCACCGACCAGCTCTTCCCCAACCCGCCGGCTTCCTCCCCCCTTGCAGCCGCCTCCTTCCCCCTCCACCTCTCTACCCGCCGGCCCCTCTTGGGTTCTGAATTTGAAATTCAAATTCACCAAGAGCTGTTACCCACTTGCCAAAATTAATTCCTAAATGTATGCCATCCTCTTAATTGGATTTCAATCCCAATTTGAAATTCAAATTGCTGCATAAATGCTTCCCAAATTAGCTCCTTGATTTGTGGCTCCAATATTAATTGGATCTAATTTGAATGATCAATTCAAATTTGATAATTCCCCCAATTTTGGAAACGCCTCCTCTCAGAAGTCTGAGAATAAATTCAGCTCTATTTAATTGAATAAATTCAGCTCTATTTCATTAGTAGACTAGTGCGTGGGCCCCACTTGCTCACAATTCATAACCCCCTTTTTTTCTAAATGGTCGGCCATGCATAGAGTCCAAATTCTCTCACCTGCTATCAATTCCTATCTAATTAATCCCTTATCTTCTCTGAAAACCGCTGGCCCCTCATGGGATTAATTGGAATTCTCAATTAATTTCCCTCCTCTGTCTAAGGGAAATTCAAATTGAGGTTGATCATTAGCCTCTCAAACCTCTACCTCACCAAGCCGCCACCTTCCACCCCTCCCCCCCCTTCTTCTTCTTCTTCTTCTTCTCGGATGCTACCTCAACTCCCAACAAGAATGCATGGCGGAACCCGAATGGAACTTTGGGTTTGTGCATGACGATCGAGATCAAGTTGACATCCTCCAATCACCGTTCTTTGACGTGGGCTTCGATTTCGACGACACTATTGAAGATTACATCGACCGTATCCAGTACACATTAGTTGATGTGATCGACGAGCAAAGATCAAAGGGACGTTGGATCATCATCGGACGACCATCATCCTCCACCGCTCCAGCCACCTATCCAAGAATGACGATCTTAGGTTCCTTCTTCCTCGGAGTGACCTCGGTTCTAATGTGGAGACTCTTCTTTCGCTAAAGCCTAGACTAGTTGAGCGTATGGACTCCAAAGGTGAAAATTCTCATTATTAAATTACGTATTCTTGTTTACCGTCATAGTTTTACAATTGATATTTGCGTTTTCTTAAATTGTTTGGTTAACGGACTTTGCTCTTCTTTGCCTAAGCAAGTTAAAAACCACGAATTCCAAGGATCAAACTTTTGCCATAAGTGACAATTTTATTTTGGATTATTTTGTTTAAATTGCTCTCTTTAATTTCTTAAAGTAACTCCATCGCATGTTTGTTTCACAGCAGAAAGTACCAATCAATCTTAATGGAAAATTTTATAAGATGGTGAGTCTTGCAATGCTTTATGGTGCAAAATATTGGCAATTAAAAGAGAAGCATAATATTAAGTTAAGTGTTGCTCAGATAAAGATGCTTAGGTGGATGAATGGACTTACTCTTACAAATATGATATGAAACGAGCAAATCCGGGAAAAAGTTGTAGTTTCAATGATAGATAAGATTAGAGGGAGTCATCTTAAATGATTTGGTCATGTAAAACATCAGCCTTCCGATGGCCCTGTTAGGAGAGTAGATGTATTAGATTTGGCTTATGTTAAGAAAGTTAGAGGTAGACCTACAAAGACTTGTTAGAAAATATTAGAAATAACCTTTCTTTATTAGATTTAAATGAGAATTTGACTTTTAACAGGACAATGGAAAAATGGATTTGTATAAAGGCTTGATGTTGTTGTTGTTGTATTTAGGAAGTTTCCTAATCAAGGGAGTTGTATAGGAAAATTTCCTAATTATGTTTATGCTATTTAGGAAGGTTTACTAAAATATGTTTAATTATTTAGGAAAGTTTTCTAAATCATACTTAATTGTTTAGGAAAATTTTTTAAATCATATTTAATCATTTAGGAAAGTTTCCTAAATCATGTTTATGTTGATTAAGAAGGTTATATTTATTTAGAAATATTTCCTAAATTATGTTTATGTTTATTAAGAAGATTCTAATTGAGTTATTATGTTCTAGAGCTATTTAAGAGGGAGTTTGCTATGGTTTAGGGTATGATATTGCTGAGGTTCTTTTCCTAGTGTTTATTGTGAGTTCCTAGCGGCGTCTAGGGTTTGTGGGAGAGCTAATTTACCTCTCGAATAATAGATCAATTGTATCTTGCTTTATTATTGAAGAAGAAATAAGAAAATCAGCCCTATCTTGGTGTTCCTACGTTGTTTTCCTCTTTTATTTGTTATTTTTACATCCAAGGCACATCAAATTTGTTATCAGAGCACTTTTTGGGGACCTATGTCAACAAAGAAGGTGGAGACATTGGAAAGTAAGATTGATCAAATCAAAACCAACATGGAGAAGAAGTTTTCATCATTCCTTCCAAGGAAGGCTTTCTAACCTAGAAGACATGATGAGGAAGTTGATCGAGATGTAATTGAAGGCTTCACCGACTATTCCTAAGGCTGAACCAAAGGGAAAAGAAATTTTAGAGAAGATAATGAGGAAGCTCTTAGAGATGAAATAAAAAACTCCACTAATTGTTTTAATGGCTAACCATAACCAATATTTGACTGGTATTCTCTTGGCCGAATCGAGAAGAGAAAGGAGATCTAACAAGATTCAATGAGGACAATTTTTTTTCAACAAGAGCCACCTCATAGGGCTCTGATAAGGGGCGGATCAAGGTTTCCAAATGAGCGGACAGCAAGGGAATTTTTTTGTGGAGGTGGTAGGGTGGCCGACCACTATAGGAGGCATTTCGAGCAAGGGGAGTGGACCATTAGAGAAGAGGTCAGGAGCTACCTCCTAGGGCTCCGATAAGGGGTGAAATAGGATTTTTGAATGGGGGACGGCATGAAGGGAGCTTCATAGTAAAGGTAATGGGGTGGCTGACCACTATGGGAGGTCTTTTGGACAAAGGGAGTGGACAACCGAAGAAGGGGGCGAGCCAAACTATGGGGATTGGGTCATGTGAGGCGGAGGGAAGAAAGGTGGGATTCACACCCTCTATACACGAAGGAAACATGGAGGGATCAAGAAAATCATTACACTGGATGAGGAAGAAGCTACATGGTGGTGAAGATCTTATAGTGGCAATCCTAGGGTCACTGCATTCTAGTATTGATGTGAAACAATCTAAATATCTTATAGTAAAAGCTACACCTATTCATTCTGGTTCTCAAGAATTTAGTTTGTATGGTGGAAGAATGGATGTAGACCCACATGTTTTATACATTCCTGGACAGTTCATGATTTTTCTGTAATCCAGAGATACCAAAGGGCTCTTTTACAGCATCCATCAAGATAATGTCCCAACCGAGTCTATTATGCTTAAGTGTGTCGTACATTTTGTTCCCCTTAACAAAAAGTTGCCATTCATTCTTAGTATCATGGGTTTATTGTTCAGAAGGTACTTATCAAGTGGAATAATTTGTCAAAGCACGAAGCCAAATGGGAACTTTACGAGCTGATCAGAAGACAATTCTCATCCTTCCACCTTGAGAACAAGGTGTATTTTTTGGGAGGGAGTATTGATACTCTTTTTTTTTTGTGGGGGCGGGGGGGGTACAACCAAGCAGGAGCTATATAGGAAGGTTCCTAATAAAGAGGGAGTTATTTAGGAAAGTTCATAATTAAGAAAATTTATTTAGGAGGTTTCCTAAAATATATTTAATTGTTTAAGAAAGTTTTCTAAATCATATTTAATTATTTAGAAATATTTTCCTAATCATGTTTAATTATTTAGGGATGTTTCATAAATTATGTTTATGTTCATTAGGAAGATTCTATTTATTTAGAAAGATTTCCTAAATTATGTTTATGCTAATTAAGGAAGGTTTTGATTGTGTTATTGTTTTCTAGAGCTTTTTAAGGGGAAGTTTGTCTATGGTTTGGGGCATGATATGGCTGAATTTATTTTCTTAGTATTTGTTGTGAGTTCCTAGCAGTATCTAGGGTTTCTGGGAGAGTCAGTCTACCTCTCAATGTATGTACGTGTTTGTGTGTATAATTTTGATTCTTTATTAATTTATTAGGTTAAGTAATTCATGTCATGATTGTTCAACAAATTTTATGCTGGCTATAAACTATCTAACAGGATAAAGGCTTAATGTTGTTGCTGTTGTTATTGTTGTATTAATTTATTGGTTGTTAGGTGTTGTTTATTGAAATTTTCAGATTTGTTATGTTGGTTGGGTTTAGAACAAGAGAAAGACAGGATGGATATTCAAAAAAAGAGATGAAAACAAGTGAGGAAAAAGCAAGAGGAATATATGAGAGCTAGAGTGACGGTTTTAAAGTACTCATATATGAAGTTGTGAAACATCTCTGTGTAGTCGTGAATGCAGAAGATTATATTGACAACTATATAAATTGTGTCCACTATTTTTTTTTGTTTTCTCATAGCATTTCATTTTAATCCTTGCTTCATATCACCCTCTTTCATCCCTGTTCAACATTGCTCTCACAAGTGAACTTCTCCCAACAAGGCATGTCTTCTCTAAAAATAAATGAAGAAAACATAAGATATAAAATGCTACTAAACAAAGAAAAGCAAAACATTTATGCAGATGCCAAAACAAATTGTAAAAATGTCTTAGTAGCGGACCATCCATCATCTCAATGTGTAACTAGAGTAGCATGTTCGGAAATTTGTAGAATTTAAATGCATCATGTTTTTACCATATGGTGCTATCGAAAGAAAAGCTTAATTATTGAAATAGCACTTTTCCCGAGTAAGTTAAATTGCTTTTAAGTTGATAAGAAATATCACAAAAACATCTAGGATTGTCATTCTCTAGAAAGTCCTCTACGGGCCAATGATATACCAATAAAGGTCCTTGTAACAAAAACAGCTTCATCTACATTATAGAAGTAATAAACTAAATCAACAAGAAAAAAATTTCAACAGCTTAGCAAAAGAAACAAAATGCACTTACACAAATAGGACATGGCCACCCCAGCCACTTAAACAATCACGATCCACAGATGCAAGTAATGCTTGTGAAATAGTCTCAAAAAGCTCCTCAGGTTCCTTGGGCAGCATGATACACAATGAAAGCGTATCAATATATGCATGAGTATCAAAACATTAAAAACACAACAAGTTTGGAATAGAAAAAAAAAACAAACCAAAATAGTTTTAAGCTTATCCATTTCTTCTGCTGCTATTAAGTTCTCTTTTGTTTGAAGTCTATTAAGTAGATGAGAAATGACGTATATTTCTAGTATGAGTACGTAATAATAGGTCTGCCCACTTTAGACAATTGTTTCAATTAGAAAGTGCATTTCCTTGGGATCTATAGCATCTGTCAGAACAGAATTCTTTAGAGTTATAGCTAAAATCTGTTAACACTAAAGACTTTGCAGAGCGGTATTGCACTTCTACAAACAGTGCCAAAGGTTTAAATCCTTGCTTAAAAAAATAATGCTGAAAACATAAATGCAGGCTGGTATAATCCCCGCTCATATTCTACAGACTAAAAATACTGACATTAACCAATTTTTAAATGCTTTAACTGTAAATTATACTTTTTTTCAAAAAAAAATGTTGCTGATGCGGATTTTTGAAAAGGCCTCGGTAATTCTGAAAGAATTGATCGAGGTTGCCAATTATGACAAGCACTCAATCAAGAAAGTAAACTAACCATGTCAGACTTGTACATGGACTCACAAGCACCATAAAGTGACTCGGAAGCTGTTCCAGCAACCACAAAATCCTTTGCAAGTTCCCTGCACGAAAGAATTGAATCAACATAAGCATGAAAAGGTAATTATCACTATCATTTTGATCCATCATGTGAATAGAAAGAGGAAAAATTGAGGCAACAATAAAGATTCAACAATATCCAGTTATTGAAGACTAATAATTGTACAAAATAAGGTTTATTTTATAGGAATACTTCATAAAAAGTGATCTCCGCAGATGAAATAAACAATGTAAAGGGTTAATACTTTTCACTATTCTGTTTAGACAACGATAAGTACATCATAATATTTTGGGTTAATACTTTTCACTGTTCTGTTTACATGTAGGTCTATATAGTTTTAGATCCTTACCGATTGCTCGCCAAATTTGTGACCTTGTTTGGGATTCTACAAGCCTATATCATCTTCCCGTCCATTTCCAACATGTTTTCCTCAGTACCACTCTCCACCTTAACTATTTTTCTCTGCCATTGTTCCCAACATCTTTCAAAGAGTTAAGACAAGGCTGCCAACAATGTCGCGGAAGCAGCCCATAACTTTCATCTACATACTAATAACATGTTTACACAACGAATATCTAAAGAATAAGAGCGCACAATCCTCCAGAACAATTGAAACACCAAAATCTAGATCAAATGCTCACGATGGGATAGGTTGCAGCATTTTTCCAATGCCCACTTTATAGAACGCATCATCAAGGTCACAGGCAAGCACAGCCATTCAATCTGGAAGGAGCTATTGAGAGGAACTAAATATAATGTTTATTCAGTATAAGGATCTCCTGCTTATAATAGAAGAGAATACAATGTCCTGAAGGACAACCAAATAAATAAGGACCACTAGCCATTACAGGTTAATACTCTTCCTCGAGCTAGAGCACATATACAAGTTAATTCAAGATTGTTGCATATTTTCAAAAATTGAATGACATAACATTTGATGCATATACCTACAAGTTGTTCTCCACTGGAAACATGAGTAACAAATTTCTTTGATAGCACAACATTCACAATAAAATAGCAGACAATCTCAATATGTTTGATTTTTCCATGTAATACTAGATTATCACCAATGAATTTTAGATAGTTGTCTCGATATAAGACCATAAGCCATGTAGTAAAAAAACCAAATTCCTATAGAAGTTTTTTCACCTACATCATCTCACACATGGAGCGTGTCATGGCACAGTGTTTTGCCTCCACACTTTACCTAGCCACCATTGTTTATTTTTTCTACTTTTCCTTGTGACAACGTTACCTCTGACAAATATGTAATACCAAGATGGGAATTTTATATTATCAATTGATCTAACAAAGTCAGCATCAGAGAAGGCTTTTATATTAGGATGTCCATTCATGGTGTAAGGGATTCATTTTCCTAAGAGCCACTTAATGTACCAAGGATACAAATAACAACTTCCCAATGTCTTATTCAGGAGCTCTGTATTTGTTTTAATTATGTTCGATGTTCAGTAAAGTATATATATGCTTCTCATTATGAAGTTTGCAGTTGATAGGTTGACATGTTAAGAAAGCCTAAATAGATTTCTTTCCTTCTCTGTTATACTCCAGTTTGAATGTTAGAGGGTAAGCCAAACTGGGGTGTGACACTCAATCCCCAAAGATGCACGTGACATTGGGGTTGTTTCTTTGAATAGATTTTGAGTGTGCTGTATTGCAAAGGCATAAGTATTGAAAATTAAAGTTTTGATTGATTGAAAAATAAATCTAGAGTATTTTTATGAGAAATTTAAAACTCATCACTTAGTTCATATTGAGCATATTCCTAAATCACACAAAGAAGATGATTTCAAAATTCACAGCTCTCGATCTCCTCTTCTCCTCCACATGCCACCCCAACGAGCTCCACAGGACAATCTCTCCTCCCTCACATGTTATTGATCCCATTAGTGCTTCTACAACAAGCACTCGTTCTCTTCTCCTTAGCACATTGTCTCCCCCATCATAATCTCCTTTCTGAATTTATCTCACCAAGATTATTTTTATTTTAATTCTCATTTTTATTAGTTTAAACAAAACAAAAAAAAATAGTCTCCTAAATTTCAAATATATTGCCTTTAAAATACCCCTGAATTCTAAATAATTGCAATCAAACAACCCCATACTATAAAAAGAATCAAATCATTTTTTGTAGCCCTAAAAAAACACCTGGGATAAATTTGGACTGAGAAAATCTAATGTGATAATTTTTTATGCTTAATTCATGGGGCTAAACTTCCTGAAATAAAACAAGACAATGACACGAGGTAACTAGGTAACTTGTTTTGGATTTTCCTTTATTTAAGAGATAACTATGCAAATGCAAAAAAGAGGCAGTGCGAGTAAGAACGTAAGCTTGGATTGGATATGGCCTTTTATCCAGAACTGATGAAAAAAGCAGATTCAAAAGTTCTACTTTGGATTCCTGCTAAGATTTATAACGCTTTATTGACTTGCTGATTTCATTTAAAATTTCGTGCACAGCAGCTTGCAACAAGTTGGAACTACTGATGCGGGCAAAAGATACAGGGAGCCTATACCCTTCGCCCACAAAAGACACGACGGACTTCTAACGACGAAAATAGAGAAAAGACTAGAAAATCAACAAAAGGGAAGAACAAACTCTTATATTTCAAATTTTAAAAAAACAACCAAATAAAAAAAACTATGACGACGACTAACAAACAACACGACAGACACCCTAAAGTTGCTGCACTTTGAGAAGAAGGATACAGGTGGAGTGGCACTTGCGGAGAGACGAAGAGATTAGAAGCCCGAGAAGAAAGGGTGGAAAGAGCCCGCAGGATTTCCGGAAGGGATGAGAAAAGAAGGTTGGAAAGAGCCCGCAGGATTTCCGAGCAACCAGCAGGTTAACTGATTTTTTTCCAAAAATCAAATATCATTCAACTATTCAAAACATTACATAACCCCCCATATTTATAGGTATGAAAGGGGAATACAAAAGGTCACAAACACTTAATTAACACATAATTAAAAGCATAGAAATCTCCCCCCAAAGCTCTCGGTTTACACCCAAACCAGGAACCAAGGAGACGGCCACGGGAGACGAAGGGAACCGCAC
>NW_021319813.1:169537-210147 GCF_001605985.2 Dendrobium catenatum | reverse complement strand
TGGCGCCTACGACGAGGCTGGTAATCGCCTAAAATCTCATTTTCGACGTTTGCAGCTGATGCGGGCAAAAGATATAGGGAGCCTATACCCTTCGCCCACAAAAGACACGACAGACTTCTAAAGACGAAATGGACAAAGGACAAGAAAAGGGACTAGAAAATCAACAAAAGGGAAGAACAAACTCTTTTATTTCAGATAAAAATAAAAAGAAGAAATTATAACGACGACTTGCAAACAACACGACAGACACCCTAAAGTTGCTGCACTTTGAGAAGAAGGATACAGGTGGAGTGGCACTTGCGGAGAGACGAAGAGATTAGAAGCCCGAGAAGAAAGGGTGGAAAGAGCCCGCAGGATTTCCGGAGGGGATGAGAAAAGAAGGTTGGAAAGAGCCCGCAGGATTTCCGAGCAACCCGCAGGTTAACTGATTTTTTCCAAAAATCAAATATCATTCAACTATTCAAAACATTACATAACCCCCCATATTTATAGGTATGAAAGGGGAATACAAAAGGTCACAAACACTTAATTAACACATAATTAAAAGCATAGAAATCTCCCCCCAAAGCTCTCGGTTTACACCCAAACCAGGAACCAAGGAGACGGCCACGGGAGACGAAGGGAACCGCACGGACCGAGAGCCACAGCCGCGGGAACCGAAGGAACCGCACGGACCAAAGAGCCAGCCGTGAGATCCCAAGAGACATACACAAAAAACTAAAAAGCCATGGTGGAATTCAAGGAGCCACCATGGGAAAAAGAAATCTTGGAATTCCAAAGGCCGGTTTGGAATTCCAAGAGACAAACATTAAACAAACATAAAAAGCATAAAACTATATTAATTAAAAGATAATAAATGAACTAAAATGTTAGCTCATAATGAGCTAACCCTTAGTTCAATAAATAAACTAAAGTTCAGCTCATAAATGAACTAAAAGTTTAGCTCAAATATGAAAAACTACTAGACTCAAGGGAAGCCAAAATATGATTTATTTTGGACTAGGGTTGACCCCCCCTTTGTCTACATCAACTACACAATCTACACTCCGTTGCCTAAGTGAATAAAAGATTCCATTCCTTTTTCAGTTCATATATATATATTATTTATTTATATATAAAGAGCAACAAAATAGTATCTCTGCAAAATAAATCATTTCCAGAATAAAATAAGCAGCACAATATCGACCAAAACGGTAAAAGCTAGTAATCTTTGAATTAATTTAAAAACAAAAGAAGAATATCTTGGTCAAATATTTCACAGTATGACTTAGCCCTTTAAAAGCTTGATAGTAAGGCATACTTGGCACCAATAGAATCCATGGTACAAATGAACGGTTTGTTGTCATCTCCCAGTCCTGCAATTACTGGCTGGACAAAGTATGGGCCAAATCTACAGAAGAAAAAATAAGTATGCAATTATCAATTCTTACTTTACCAAAAGTGAACGCATAGTTAAGTGATTCAAACAAAAACAAGTATTTCTAATTACAACAAAAGAAAATCATTACAGTCATTAACAAAAAGCAAAAGAAAGAAACCAACAGCCATGGATTAGAACGTGCATGGGATAGTGCCAAGTGCAAGCCCTGCTATTGGCCACTCTACTTTCCTGGCCGCACTTGCCCAAGCATGGCCCCAAAAGCAGCATCTTGGCCATTTTACGCAATTGGGAGAGAAGGAGACCTCAAGTCTGCACCTCTTAGCCAAATAAAACCCTAGGGTGCATTGCTTTATGTTCACCGCAGCACATCTACAAAGTAGTAAGCAACAACAGGATAGGAACTATACTATATGAACTAGAAAATCTGAAAAAAACGAAATACAATTCACCCACATTTGATTTGGTCAAGCTGCTTAAACTTAAATACTAAAAGGACTACGTTATGCTGCTAAAGATAAGGTTTTTTAATTCAATTAATAAAAAGAAATTGCTCATATGATCTTTTAAAATTAAATGAAGATTAAAGACAAAAATAGATGAATGTGATTAATGGATATGAAAATGTTCAATCATTTTACTTCACTTAATCGTTAAATATAATCATATTTTATCATCAATCTAATTCCTTTCGAGATTTCCTTTAAATTCCCATCATGAAAGAACAATCCTTTTGAGTAAGAATGATCATGCCAACTTCAAGTTAGATGTTGACCCCATGGAGCCCAATTTGAACCTCTTCTTTTGATGAAAACAAACATATTTTGGTGATCTTACTTTTAGTTCATTTAAAAGACATAGGTTTCATAAATAATAAACAATTAGACAGATTTAAAGCTTACCGAACCTCAATTAGCTCCACATCCATAGTTTTTATCTCTGTATCTACGGACTGATTTAAGTGAAGTAGGTTGCGAGGATCAAGAATCCCATCATGAAATACGTTATCACTTAAGGAGATATATCGTTCTTGATTCATCTTTACCATAGGCATGATTACAAAAGTGAGAATTGATATTTATATGCATTATCTGTCTACTTTAACTTGCTCAACATTGTATAAGAAAAT
The DNA here is from genome assembly GCF_001605985.2 of Dendrobium catenatum. Classification (NCBI taxonomy): domain Eukaryota; kingdom Viridiplantae; phylum Streptophyta; class Magnoliopsida; order Asparagales; family Orchidaceae; genus Dendrobium; species Dendrobium catenatum. Next base: position 207,640 of record NW_021319813.1, on the reverse strand, counting down.
AACATACCAATTAAAATGTGTGCATACATTGAGCATAAGTAATTTGGACCTTTTCCCTATGTCCTTAACAAGTTCAGGAATAAAGTATAGCAGCATTTTGAACTTGTCCAAAGCTGATTTCTGAAGTTATCAACATATTTTGAATACTGATCAAGACTTGAAATTCTGCAATTAGCTATTGAAGCATTCTCTTTTCATGATACAAGATGTAAACTTCAACAAATTTTGAGTCATATGTCTCGAGTTTAAACCATTAAATTTATCAAAGTTATTAAAAATAAATTAATTGATAGTAATCCTTCTTACAACCCTAATAAGCAAAATCATAAAATTTTCAGTTTCATTTTCTTCTAATAAAGCATTTGAGAATAATACAAAAAGTGCCAAAATAACATCATAAAAAGTCATACAAACACTCAATAATAAGCAAAAAATCTAAAATAAACAAACAAACATATCATAAAATAATTTATCTATGCCTAAGGACTCCAAATTCAAAATTCCCTCAAAAGGGTCTTCATTAAAATCAATCATAGTTGATTTCTTTCTTGCCTCTCTCATCCTCACTTATATCAATATCCTCTGCATCTTCTTTATCATCTTCAATCTCAATTATCTTCCTTTTTCTCTAATCAATAAAAACTAATAAAAATATTATTTAAGCGAAAAAAAGCCTATAATAGTCTCTCAACTATTAATAAGTGCCAGATTTAATCCCAGAGTTTCACACTAACCTAATTTAATCTATCAAAAATTGAAAATTGATCAAATTGATCACTCTGCTAGAAAACCTATTAAATTTAATAAAATATTCTATAGATCTCTGACTTTTAATAATGTGAGGGCAGACATTTTTGTAAAAAAATATTTAAATTTTATTTATTTACAATTTTGTAATTCATCCTGTTCTGAATAATCCCATGCAAGTGCAAGATCAAACAGCAAAGAATCACAAAGTTCCAACTGAGTGTGGAGAGGTTGAAGCAGCGTGCAAAAAAATTGACAAGTAGCGTGCGGCAATCTCCAAGGAGTAGCATGCAAGCGGTTATGTTGCACCGATACTCCTATTTACGAAGGCATGCAATATCGGACACACGTCGGTTACAGATACGCATCTGATACGGCACGGATAGATGTTGGAATTTCCTTTATGATTTCCACAGGAATGAAAGGGGTGTTAATAAAATAGATCCGTTGTTTTTATTTTTATTTTTGACTTTCAACGATGTTTAGATCACAGACCATCCTTGTTAGAAAACCATAAGAGCCTTGTTTCACAATTGATGACCTTCAAGCACCAAGTTTTTAATCATTTATCTGCTTGTGACAATCTCTTGTTGGAGAAAAGTGGCTAAAATTTATAGTTTTAAAAACCTCATTATATGGTGACAAATAGGTTTAGCAATAGGCTTTGCACTATTGAATTTGTCACAAATAGGTGTTTGTGAACATTTTTGTGATAGAGTTTGGCGGACAAGGGAAGAGAGAGAACGTCCACAAAAATAGGAAGGATTTTGAGAATTCCTGCTGTCAACGTTGAAGACGGAAGAGGGTGGCCGGTCATCAACTGATGACCGAAACACCTCATCCATAATATCTATCGCGCATCCAACTACGTTAGATTTAAAAGGTAGATTTTCGTTCAACCGCAGCTTCTCTCACAATTCCTATTTCATGAACTCTCCTCTGGTAATCAGAGAGGGAGGTTTGGTCTCTAAGCAAAAGACTCATCCATAATATCTATCGCGCATCCAACTACGTTAGATTTAAAAGGTAGATTTTCGTTCAACCGCAGCTTCTCTCACAATTCCTATCTCCGCAGAAAGGAAAAGAAGTTATTTCTGATTTGAACAGTAAGTCATTTTCACCTAGTTCGGTCTTTATCTCTAAATCAAATGATATGGAGGCTTCTTCTTCGGGTTGCAAATCAAAAGAAAAGAATATGTTGAAGAAAAGTAATGGTGTTGATAATAACATTCTTGGTGATGTTAATATTAAAATTCTAGTTTCTTCCTCTGGATTGGATAATTCTAATGTGTGGATTAAAAAACCACATATTAAAATAAGGTTTTGATGGAAATGAGGATGCAAATGTTGTCAAGCTTGATATGGAGAATGAAAAAGCCAATGTTCAAGTTTTGAGAAATTCCTTGGTAGTGAAAATTCTATGCAAAAAATTTGCCTTTTTCAAACTGTTATCTTGAATTAAGGAGACAATGGACTAAATTTGGAGGGTTTCATATAACCTCGCTTGGATTAGATTGGCTTTTGTGTTCGTTTCAGTCATATGAAGCAACGGAGGAAGTTCTTAATGGAGGTCCTTGGTACGTTGGGGGCTTCATCATTAGTTTAGACAGATGGACACCTAACTTCTCTCCTATCTCCATGGATAGGATTTCTTCTCCCATTTGGGTTCGTCTACCTCATTTGCCTCTTCATTGTTGGGATGAAACTAACATTACTAAAATAGTTTCTAGAATTGGGACCCCTTTATTATTAGATGGCAACATGTTTAGATGGGGAAGAAGGGAATTCGCTAGAGCTTGCATTCGGATTAAATTGAATTCTAAGCTTCTTTGTGGTATTTGGGTTGAAGGTTTAAATGGAAGATTTTTTCAAATATTTGAATATGAAAATATTTCGTCTCTTTGTTTCAAATGTGGAAGAATTGGACATAAAGATTTTGCATGTCCAAATGTCTCTCATACTCTGAATCTGGTTGATAAAGAAGTTCCTAAAAGTTCATTTCAAGTTGATGAAAATTCTTATGGGCCATGGATGCATGTGAAGTTTAAGAACAAAAAAAGACAAGTTTTATTTGATAATAAGCAATCAGATTTAATCACTAGGAAAAATCCTGTTAAGATGGATTCGGGTATGAATCCTGTTGTAGATAAGGAAGATTTTGTTGATGCTGAATCTGATAAAATCATATCAGATCTTGAAAATTCTAATAAATACAGTGTGTTATCTCTTAAAGAAAATGATAATATGGATGTTGATATATCTTATGTTAACAATGTTGAAGTTGTTGACAAAGAAGACTTTCATAAAAGTTTAATTGAGGATGCTAATTTTCATAATGTTCAAATTCTGGATAAAGCTCTGATTGATTGGTCTTCAGTAGTCAATCGCCGGGATAGTTCTGATGGTTTGATTGTTGATCAAGCTATCCAATTTTCTGAATTTGTTCAAAATTCAAAAATTGAATTCAAAGAGGCACGAATTCTGGAAGGAGAAGAGGAAGCCGTTACTTTTGCTGAGTCAGAGTCTGTTGCTGAATCGAAAGAAGTTTCTCCTTCAGTTAATACAGTGAAAAATGATGGAATGGAAGCTCCATTAGACGAAATGGGAGGATTAAGTGGAACTATTCCTGCTGTTGTACCAAAATTTGTTACTCCTGAGGTTAATTTGAATTTTAAAAAGGTTGTGTTAGTGAAGGGAAAAACAGCAACTATTGAGGGTTATTCTTCCGGGTCTAAACATAAATTATTCAAAGAATTACAATCATTGGGACCGGTGGAAGATTTATTTAGTTTCTTAGGTGTTTTTCGGATGTTGATGAATAATTGTATTTACTTTCTAGAATTTTTATTTAGTTTCTTTTGCTTTCTTTTAGACTTATATTTGTTTTCTAAATTTATTATAATTGCTTATGGGAGCGGTAATAGGTCTTATTTTTTAACCGGTTGGGAACTCTGGAATGCTAACCAACCTTTCAGGTTGTTTTATATTTGGTATCCCCTCCACCCCAAGGGTTTTAAAATGGGAAATAGTGGGTCTCATTTCAATTATGATAAGTTTATTTTAACAAATATACTTTCAATAAGATTCCTTTCCTTGTTGGATCAATGAACCATTAGTTTTTATTTTAGTTCTAGTTTGTATTATGGTGTTCTTTCTTTCTTTTAATGCAAATTTGCATTTCTTCAAAAAAAAAACCTCATTATAAGGGCTACTTATTGATGATCGATACAATTACAGCAGCAGCACTTGGCTAGATTGTTGAATAGGCCCTTGTTTAGCTCATTTCTCGAAAATATTTAGAATTCTTTCATCTTATTGCCATTCTATGGTATGACATTTTTTTTTTGCACTCTTATTGTCATGGAACTAAACCAAAGATTAGTTCACTTCCAAAACCAAATATTAGTTCACTTCCAAAAGTTGGTCTCTTTCTTTTGGTTATTTGGATGACTTTGGTGACCAAGAGTCCTTGCGTGATAGGTGGAGAATTGATCCGAAAATGTGGTGGTTGATATATGAAGCTTTAGCACCTCTACTTCAAACAATCACCATAAAAATGCTTGGCCAAGTTTCATCATCATCTTCTTGTGAAAGAAATTTGAGCACATACTCTTTCATCCAATCAATTAATAGAAATAAAATTACTGCACAACGGGCTGAAGATTTAGTTTAAGTGCATACAATCCTTCGGGTTATATCAAGAAAAACTCCAACTTACATGGAAGGAGATAAAAAGATATGGGATGTTGCTAGAGATGGATTTGAATCTCTTGATTATATGGGAATATTAGAAATTGCTAATCTTTCACTTGATGAGCCTGAATTGGAAGCTATGATATTTATTGAAGATGATATAGAAGTTCAAATACAAACCACTGGGAAGTTAAATCTATCATTCCTTCTATTGAATAGTTGAAACTTCATGTGCTAGACAATTTATGTTTTTGTTTTTGTAGTTTTACTAGACATTTAATGCTTACTTTTATTTTGATATTATAAACTATAGAGCTAGTAGGCTACAAATGACATTGCTTTCATTTTTTTTGTCATTTCAAATATTATGCTTTGATTGTTTTCTTAATTTTTATGTATGATTTATAAATTATAAGGTCGTGTCTGAAACTGTACCCGTATCCTGTATTTTTAAGAATTGATGTATCTCGTATCTGTATCGTGTTGTATCCGTGTCATCGTATCTGTATCGGTGCAACATAGGAGAGGGGCTAGGATTTGCAATTATGTGTGCGAGCGGCGAAGCTTAAGCATCTCAAAGGGCTTGAGAGTGAGATTTTGGGTGTGTGAGAGGCGATGCACCAGCTCCAAAGTAAGGGGCACAAGTAGGATTTTAGCATGCTTAACAGATAATATTCTTTTATTAATTATTAATCCTCATTATTTAGTACGTTAACTTTCATTTTAGTTAGTGTATTTATTATGACTTATTAAATAACAAAATAAAGCAGCATAAACAATGTAATCTCACATACACTTACATTATCTAAAATACCATCACATTTAAATTTGGTGTTAACTTTAGTTGTTATTTTTTCCATGAGATTAAATAGGATTAATTTTCAATAGTCGAATGAATAAATTAGGGTTTTACGAAACTATAAGAATCAATTGAGCATTTTCTAATAGTTGGGGGATTATTTTTGGCTTTTTCTCTTAATTAAAGCAATGGCTATATTGTTTTTGTTTAATTATTATTATATAAAATTTTTATAATTACTATTTTTATTCCTTTCTCCATCCAAAAATGTCAACATTGAGATTTTCCTCTTATAGTTTATAATGTCACTTCAACTCTGTGATATTAAATAAAAAAATCCAACACCTTCTAAATTCAAAAATAGAAGCATATACTTCATTATAAGCACCTCAACGCACGCCTCAAATATTAAGGCATACACCTCTTTCTCCCACCGTGAAGCCTAAGCCTCGAGACGCTTTGTATGCACTACCAACTGAGGCATGCCTCACACCTCAAATTGTGCAATTTAAAACAGTAAGTGTGACATGTATGATGATGTTTAAACATTTATCAATCAGAATACTTGCAATCTTGCAAAAAAAAGATGGGTTGCTCCAAGTTCTAAAGCAAAAGTTCCATGGCTTCAAATGCTGCAAAAAAGCTCTTAAAATAAAGCTAGAATAACATCAAATCACTAAAGGCTATTTTGCATCAACTCTAATAACAAAGGATTCTTTAGCACTAACATAACTAAAGAAATTATTTAGGGGAATTTGATTTTATATTTTATTCCTTGGAATCATTACATATATATACACTATAGGAGAATAAATAAATAAAATAAAGACATTTAATCAAATTAATTATAATAAACAGAAAATGAAAGTCGTTTAAGCTAATTGATTCTAGTAATTATACCCCACAGATCTTGGTGTCAGAAGAGGAAATCTCCAACTGCAAGCCACTGATTGTTGACCTGTCAAGGCCATGGGTCCCCTCCTTGATGTGTGATTCAACACTCTCCCTCAAGTTGAGTTATACAGGTTGTACAATCCTAACTTGCAAACAAACTTATCAAGAAGAGAGTCCAGTAGTGCCTTTGTTAGAACATCGACAACTTGTTCATGAGTAGGAGTATATACTACTTCAATTTCTGAGTTCTCTATTTTCTCAGATATAAAGTGTCTATCAATGGTAATATGTTTTTTTTTTTTTTTTTTTTTTTTTTTGGGGGTTTATTTTTTTTTTTTTTTTTTTTTTTTTTGTCGTGAGGTACTAAATCCTTGACCATATTGATTACATCTTGATTGCACGTTTCAACTTTCTCGTGCCTTCAATCTTTATTCCCAATTGAATCAATACTTGTTTGATCCAAACACCTTCACAAATAGTAGCTGCTAAAGCTCTCAGTTCATATTCTGTACTACTTTTAAATACAACATATTGTTTCTTGCTCCTCCATGTAACTAGGTTCACTCACATAAATGAATAATATCCTGTGGTCGATCGACTGTCAACCTGGCTTCCTGCCCAATCTGCATCAGAATTAAGGATTAATTTCCAATCTTCATTTTCTTAAATAATGGCCCCTTTCCAGAAGTATTATTAAAATATCTCAAAATTTGATATACTGCCTCCATGTGCTCCTTCATAGGATTACTCACCATGCTCATAGCAAATCCAATATCTAAACGAGTGTGGGAGAGGCATATAAGCTTTCTTACCAGACGTTGATATCTTCTTTTTCTCTACAGAAACCCCTTTTCTATCCCAAGTTTCTTCTTAAGAACCATAGGTGTATTGGCTGGTCTGCATCCCAGCAGGCCGGTAATAAGGTATACTTGCATTGGAAAACAAATATACCTTTTCTTGATCGAGCTACTTCCATACCAAGGAAGTATCTAAGTGATCCTAGATCTTTAACTTCAAATTCCTTGGACATAGCCTGTTTGATCTTCATTTTTCCTCGATATCATTTTCAATAAGGATGTTATCATCCACATATACAATCAGTATTGTTACCTTGTTTTTTTCTGACTGCTTTACAAACAAGGTATAATATGCCTAACATTGTCTAAAACTATGACCTTTTACATACTTTTAAAATCTTCCAAACCATGCTCTAGGAAATTGAATCCAAACAAAGATTTCAGCAGTTTACACACTTGTCCCTTCCATAAGACTTCTGAATCCCCATTAGAATCTCCATGTAGACTTCTTCTTTCAAGTTCTCATTCAAGAATGCATTCTTGATATCTAGTTAATGTAAGGGTCAATCTAAATTTACTACTAAGGAAAGAAGAATCCTGATGGTGCTGAGCTTTGCAACATAAGCAAAAGTTTCCAGATAGTCTATTACATAAAACTGAGTCAATCCTCTTACAACCAATCTACCTTTCATCCTCTCAACACTACCATCCTCCTTATGCTTTACGGTGAACACCCATTTGCAGGTCACAACTTTCTTTCATTGCGGGAGATTCGTAATTACCCATGTTTGATTTTTCTCCAAGGCCATAATTTCTTCTTTAACAGTCTGTCTACATCCTGGTTGATTCTAAGCTTCTTGAATATTGGTCGAAATCTACACATCATCTAACTTGGAAAGGAAGACTTAATAAGTGTTTGATAATCTGCTATAGAAGAGAAAGTTTTTGAATGGATGCTTGTTGCATGATTCTTTCTAGCCAATTGATGACTTTATCACCTTTTGAACTTCCTCATTTTTCTCCTTTATATGAATCTCTACAATTGTTGGACTCATTGAAGGAGATTTGACAGGTGCAAGATGTGTCTCACTGCTCTGCATATGTTGATTTTTCTTTCTTTTCCTTGAGTATACATATTGGTGTTCCTTAATTGCTACTCTTTACAGGAATTGATTAGGACATATGGGTAGGTCTGAAGGTAGAGGTTAAGACATAGGATATACACCTTGGGAAATACTCGTGGTTTGAATTTTTTGTGATATTAGTTAATTTTTTCTGGACTTTATTTGGTTATATAATAAGGAATTCCACTCCCAAGTTTGAAATTCTCCTTCACTCTCCCCCGGACTTTCAAAACTAGTGAAGTATAGGTTGTTTTCAAAAAAAGGTGACATCCATGATTTCCAATACCTTCCTAGAAATGGGGAAAAAGCATTTGTAACCTCTTTTTGTCAGGGAATAGCCAATAAAGGCTCATTTTTTTAATCTTGGGTCAAGCTTTTTCCTATCTTGTGAATAGATATGAACAAAGGCAGAGCATCCAAAAAACTTTAGGTGGAAGATTTGATGATATGAACCGAGCATGAGGATAGGCTTTTAATAGAGTTTGTTTAAGTGTTTCAAATTTTAGTACACGAGCAGGTAACCTATTTATTAGGTATGCAGCAGTAAGAAAGGCTCCCCCATAGGTTTTTTTTTTTTTACTTTTGTGAATAGCATGATAGATACGCACATGAACTCACTTGAATTATCCTTTGGCTTGATATGTATTCTCTCATGATAGAATGAAAGTACTCTCTCCCATTGGCTGACTTTAAGATTTGAATTTTTGTATCAAACTGATTTTAAATTATCAGTTGAAATGATTTGAATAACCTTTCAACTTTAGATTTTTCCTTCATTAAATAAACCCAAGTGAGTCTATAGTATGATCATCAACAAATATCACAAACCACCTTGCACCATTGATATTTTTAACCTTTCAGGGTCCCCAAATAACACTATGGATCAAGGCAAAGGGTTTAGAAGGTTGGTAAGGAACAATTGGATAAGATGATTTGTTATGTTTAGCCAATTGACAAGTTTCACATTTGAACAAACTTGGATTTTTATTAATAAATAAATGGGAAAAAAATATTTCAAGATACATGAAATTTGGATGACCTAATCTATAATGCCTTATGATAATTTCTCTATCTTGACTGACTCTAAAATGACTCTCAACAAACTGACTCACAATAGGATGATTCTTAGTAGCAATTAAGAATTTGGGTGTCATGATGTAGTATAACCCATATCACATCTCAGCACTATCAATCTTCTTCTCTGAGTCCAATTCCTAAAAAATACATACATTATTGGATAAAATTGTTAAGCAATTACTATCACGAGTCAATTTACAAATGAAAATTAGACTGTACTCAAGATTGGGCATATAAAGCACTGATTTAAGGATGATAGCTTATCTGACAAAAGCGGAACCAGTTCCCAACAAATTTGGATGTTGAGCCATCAATAACCTTAACGACTCCATTTGAATGATAAGGTTGATAATCAAGGAGTATAATTTCTCCCGTCATGTGATTTGGTGCTCTTGAGTCGATCACCAAAATTTTGACTATTTTATAACTAGTAGCAAGTTTTGGAGATTGTTGGTTCGTGATGCTGTTAAGCAGCAACTTCAGCATCTCTAAATTCTTCTTGGTGAAAGGAATGGCTTCAGCTTTGATGGATTGATCTTGTGTGGTGTTGACAGAGTTCGTCTTGCTTTCTTGTGATGATTTGTTTGTCTTCCAATCAGTTGGTTTTTCATGAATCTTCCAACATGTCTCATTTATATATCTTGGTTTGGCATAGTGATCACACCATGGTCTTCGTCCCTTTTTTTGATGTTGATTTTCAACATGTGAGGAGTTTCGATTACTGTGGACAGTAAGAGCATTTCCTTCTTCAACCTTTAGAGATCCTTGTCAGCCTCCCAAACATGACCTTTCTTCTACTCTCTTCCCTTCGAACTTCAGAAAAGGCCTCCTGGAGATTTAGAAGAAGTTTGGTTCCCATGATCCGTCCTCTAACGTCATCCTAGTTCTTGTTCAAACCCATCAAGAATTTGAAGATTCTTTTTGACTCAACGATCTTCCAGTGAAGTGCGTGATCTTCTGGGCATTTCCATTAATATTGTTCAAACATATCTAATTGTTGCCAATAACGGGTTAGAGTATTAAAATATACTGTCGGGTCCTCTTATATGCAGTCATGAAGGATGGTCTCAATTGCGAATAGCTCAAAAGTGTTGTCGGAATTGGAGTAAGTCTCTTTAACGGCCTCCCATATTTCTTAGATCATGTCGTAAAAAAGAAAGTTCTCACCGATTTCTACATTCATGGAGTTGATGAGCCAAAAAATGATCTAATGATTCTCTGCTTTTCATTTTCTATAGAGAGCATCGATTTGCGGTGGTATAGGGGCTTCACCAGTGAGATAATCCTCTTTCCCTCTCCCGCAAATAACCATTCTCACCGATTGAGATCATTGCAAAAAATTTTGCCCATTAAATATGCGGTTTGTGATGAGAGGAGAACGAAGAGAAGAGTTGTCTGCATATCCAAAGCTTCATGTGTTTAAACTGGTAATATTTGGGTAGGAGGATGAGATCTCACTATCCATGGACATGGTTGGATTTCCTCAGTTAAAGAGAAGATGGATTTTGGACAAGGAATACCAGTGCTTGAAGAGAGGCTATCTGCAAGATGATGGAGAGTTACCGCCGGCTGAAGGTTTGGAAGAAAGGAAGGAAGGTTTGCCACCGGCACTCAAAGAAGACTTAGAATTTTTCTAAGCTCTGATACCATGAAGAAATTGTTTATTGGAATCATTACATATATATACACTAAGGAGAATAAACAAAAAAATAAAGATATTTAATCTAATTAATTATAATAAATAGAAGAGAAAATTCATTTAATCTAATTGATTCTAATAATTATATCCCATAGATCTTGGTGTCAAAAGAGGAAATCTCCAACTACAGCCCACGGATGGCTGACCTGTCAAAGCCATGGGTCCCCTCCTTGCTGTGTGATTCAACAATAACCAGTCATTAAACATGGAATCCTATTTTGTGAAGTTGCATCAAAAATCAACATGGTAAGAAAAAATAAGGATTTTGAATAGTGAAAATCAAGTTAGTTCAAAGCTATGAGGATGCAAAAAACTGTATGTTGTTATCTTGTTATGTCCAATCATATTCCAAAGTCAAGGAGTGTTAAATGTTGAAACTTCCCAGCTAGCATGTCTGTACTGCAGGATGAAGCATGACATAGATAATAAAACCATTTTTAAGTAATCCATGCAAAAAACCTTAATCCTATTAAACTTGTAGTTCCTTAATCCAAAATAATTCAATATGAGAAACTCTTTGGCTCCCAGTATTTCAAATCCTCAAGATTGTTTAGCTATTGAATATAGCTTAAGAAATTAGTTGATCAAGGGGTTGTTTGGTTAGTGCATAAGCATTTAGCTTATCTTTTTTACTTAAGCATCTCCTTTCTCATAGGCTTGACTGTAAGCTTGCAAGAACATAAGGTCAACAAGTCAAATTTATTTATGATAAATATGGAATAATTACATATAATTAATTCATAATCATTTATTAATTATTTATTTATATTATAAGCATTAATTAAAAATTTCAGTAAAATGATTAAGGTTGTATTACTATTAAATTAGGATAATTAAGCATGTACTAATTAATTGATCACTTGATTACTCATAATAAAAAAATTCACTATTGTTAAAAAATTAATTAAGATAGTTATAGTAATTAAGCATAGATAATCATGACATAATTATTCATAATAATAATATTATTATTATTATTAATTATAAATAAGGTTTCTAATTAAGATGATTAAAATACATTTGAAGGATTTTATGAAAATTCTAATTAATTAAGATTTAAATTATAATTATTAATGAAAATTCATGCCTAGTTATAATTTATGACACTATTTATGTTAAGCAAATGAGTTCGTCGAAATTCAACCAAGCAATGTTCTAATTTTATCTTGACTTATAACAACTTAACTTTTTACAAACCTAACCACTTAACCTACTTAAAAACTTAACTTATTTGACTAGATATGCTTAGGATAGTTTTTTGTTGATTTACTTTTCAGAAAACAATCATAATTTCATTTTGCTACTGCTTTTTTATTACTTTCTTACTGCTTTTCAAAAATTTCTATGGTACAAAATTATTTTTTTGCAACCAGAGTAACTAAATTACTTTCCCCGTAGTAATTTCAAAACCAACTTTAAAAAAGGTCGCAGCCACCCTAGATAAACCCAAACTTGAGCTCCGACCACAAGCCCTAAAGGATCATAAAAGAAATTAGTAGATATATCAACATATGCAATAATTAACCATTTACTAGGAAGTTAACTTAATCTACTTAAGGTAATTAGGACTTAATTAAATTTTAATTAGATTTGAATAACTATTAGATTAATTTGAGATAAATAATTTAGTCAGATGAATAGAGAAAATACTGTTAAAATGAACTTACTTGGTTCATTAGTGTTATATTTCACATTTCACAAGCCTCCCAAATGGTTAGGATAAAGCTAATAATAATGATGAGGGATTTATTTGACTAATTAGGTGCATTATAATTTAGGATTAATCAGACCTTAATAAGCAATTAAAAAGTATGAGAAAATTAGGGGTTAGTTTGATGTTAATTAGATATTACTTAATTATAATTATGAACAAGGATAATTAGTGTTCAGTTGAAATAATTAGGTAAAGTGTTTGATTGGACTAATCAAGGATTTATTAGGCTCTAATTAGGGTTTAATATCTAATAAAGTAATTAAACTATACATTTAATAGGGATTAATGAATCATTATGGTAATTCAAGTTCATTAGTAGTTAGTTGGACAAACAAGTGTTTAACTGGACTAACTGAGGATTAATTAGACAACTTGTAGGGATTAACAACTAGTAAAGTATTTAGGAACTAACTACACATTAAACAGTGAGAAATTAATTATTCTAATACGAATAAATTAGCATTTGGTTGGACTAATTGAACTAATTAGTGTTTGATTGCTCTTCCTTCCCTCACTCAATCTTTCATAAGATGTATTAGTTAAACAAAATTTTGAAAGATTATAGGATTCAAAAGCTCGCAATCTTATTTTAGACTAGTACTCTACTTGCAAGGCAGATAGAACATGGCAATATCATTGTGAAGAAACCAGTTTAACAAATGAACCTCTCAATCAAACGCCATATGGATCCACATAAACAGGAATTCTACCTTTTCTCATATAGTAGGGCAGATACGAGACTAGCGAACGTCTCCGGCTTCATATCCCTCTCCTCGCGAAGCTGATACAGCTTGTGCCGAAAGACCAGCCTTTGATACCTAACATCACGATATGAAAGAACAAATATGATATCAGAATACAAACTAGGAAAAAATTACCAAATACGAATACCTATGAAGTAAGGTTTTTCTTACAGGGTTTGTGCGTCGGTAGCGAGGCCGGAAAGACCAATGTATAGCTTGTCATGTATCTTATAAATCCTCCTGAAATCCGTGGCGATGGTCTGGAGCTGGACGCCGAGGCGCCTATCGCTGGCAATAGCAAAACAGTTTTTCCCTACCATCGCCACCAAAGCACTTCCATTGTACTCAAAGATCTGGAGAAGGACAACAACTGTGGAAGATGCCTTCAAAGTGTTCGAAGATTTGACCGATAAAAGGGAAGAATATGAGGGATACAGAAGGGCGTACCGACATCGGCGTCGCCGGGAGTGGATCAGGCAGAACGGAGTGAGACGAGGTCGAGCAAAGACGGAGAGCGACGCAAGAATGATGTACTCGGCTTTTGCCTATTCGGTGATTCAACTTGATCAGCACGAAAGGGTTAATGTTTATACCTATTCAATTTAATATGTTTTCATTATTATCTATTTTAAATGTAAAAAAATATTGGCACAATTTTATTAACATAGTGATTCCTTTTGCAATTTTGAATAAATATATCTCATATCACACTTATTTGAAACAAATTTTTATCTTTTTATTTGAATACATATATTATAAACTTTATTTCAAATGAATACATTTTTTAAAAATATATATATCTATGTAATCAAATCTCTCTCAAAACATAGTACCAATATCCCAACCCTCTCATTCCTAAACTTGGATTTTTCCCTATAATCATCGTTGATTTCTTTATTTGTTTTGCTATGAGAATTCTTATAATATCATGCAAGAACAGCTTGATGGTGTACTTAATTAATAAAAGTTTATAGATTTTAGATCTAAATTGTTTATGGTTAGACCTAGAGGACCAAGTGAGAGAAGTTAATAAATATGATAACTAAGTGAAAGCTCTAATATCTTTGTAAGTAATCCCCACTGTATGAAATCTAAAATATACATATTCACACCTTATTTATATGGTTTAGAGGATTACATGAAAGGCTACAACTAAAATAAATAAAAAAATTAATACATAATGTGATCAATACAAATTGACACAAACACATGGACTAGCTGAATGATATATATTTCTATTTATGGATTTCTATCTCTATATTAGGTTTAAATGAGAATTTGATTATTAATACACAACATAGAAAGAGAAAAAGAATTATTGTAGCTGATGTCATGCCCCATAATGTAATGAAAGAATTAAATCATAAACATAATTATCTCAACCACAACATAACACATACCATAATCGACTAAATAATCCAAAGCAATTGAAATAACATAAGAGATCATCCCAATTTCATTTCTTGAAGAATTATATACATATAATCTAATCCAAGTTCATTCTACATATCAAAAATAATAATTGGATTACAAAATATCTTAAGACAAAGCTCCAGATGATTCTACCCTTATCTAACTCTACATCGTTAGGCCCTTCCATTTTCTTGAAATTTCATAAACAATGAGTGAGCATTTCATATGCTCAATATGATATCTCAATTCACATTACATATATCAATATCCATTTACATTTTATGAATAAAGGATTTAAACATTCATTATAAACTAACAAAAAAGGACTTTACTTATAGAAAATATAAAAAGAAGAACTACTTAAGCCAACATTATTATAGGGGCAATATAACTTATCTTAAACATGAATGCACATTAGAATCAACTTTCCAAAATTTGTTATTTTAGCTTAAATATTATAAGAAGAAATATGTACTTTCACTTGCACTTTTATAGGGGTGTTCGAATATACTTGATAAAAGT
This sequence comes from Dendrobium catenatum, assembly GCF_001605985.2. NCBI lineage: Eukaryota > Viridiplantae > Streptophyta > Magnoliopsida > Asparagales > Orchidaceae > Dendrobium > Dendrobium catenatum. The sequence goes on along the minus strand of NW_021319813.1, from coordinate 192,418 downwards.
GAAAGTACAAGATGCGTTAAGAGGAGGGTGAATTGGTATATTTAAAAATTAATCCTAAACATGAGCACTAATTTTTATGGTTCTTCAAAATACGTTAGAAATCAGCAATTTTGATTATTAAATGTGGAAGATATCAAATTAAATATACTTTGAAAACTAGTGATGATGAAATTCTAGTTGTCAAAACAAAAGAGTAATTTTTTTTTCCTTTTTTTCACAAAATTATAATGAAAATTAAAAGCAAAAAATAAAATGCGAAAAAAAGGAAAAAGCACACCATAAATTTTTATAGTGGTTCGGTCAATCTTGACCTACGTCCACTCCCCGGAGTTCTCCACTCTGAAAGTTGCACTACTCAAAAGATACTCTCCTTCTGCTCCCACAGTAAGACAGATAAGCCTTTACAAAACTCACTTTTACCTTTTTCAGTGTGACGGAGTGTCGGACGCTATGTCACCCTCCCGCTGACGATAGTGGACCTTCTCATTTTTCTCCCTCCTGAAGAAGGTAGAGAAACTTTGAGGACTTTAACCTAGAAGGCTCTCCCCCTAGACAACTCCCACAAGACTCACATAGGCCACAGAAGGAGGAAGCATGCAGCTAGCTCGGAGCAACCGTGTGATCCCCTCATACTACTCCCTCACGCTTAAGCTCACCTCTCCTTCCTCTCAATAGCCTTAAATCTCTTCAAAAATCTCCCTCTCTAGAGTTCCTTCAGTTGTCACGTTCCTCTTTGTGTATTTTAATGAATAACAATATTGTATATATAATAGGCTTTAAGAAATAATAAAAAATTAAATTAGTCATTTCTGTTCGTACAGTACAATTCCAAATCGTATAGTATGATCAGTTCAAAAGAACTCTCATCCTTGTATGAAGGAGGACGAACATGTAAGATTTTTTTAATACATCGTATACTACGATATGAATATCATCCAGTATGATCTACTTTATTTCTTCTATTCATACGGGATAAACGTTGGGAAGATCGAAAATCATCTATATTCATCATCTGATATGATCATATTCATACAATACAATCAGTTGAGTTTATGCAGTTTGTGTTATACAATGTATTAATCGTACAATGTGATTAGTTCAAAAATCACGATTTTATATGGTACGATCTTTGGTATGACCAAAAACCACCATGATTCATTGTACGGTATGATCCAATTCTTACAGTACGATCATCAATTATTAACTAAACTATAATTTAATTGACTAATCATGAATGTTAATTTTAGCAAGATTTCAAATCTTAGTATAGTATGATTTACATCGTACAGTACGATGTATTCAAAATTAAAAATTTAAAAACTTGTTTAAATTGATTTGGCGGCTAGGGTTTTATGTTGAAAATAAATCATACAGTACGATTCAGATCATACAATACGATTAGTTCACATAGGCTAATTTCTAATTAGCCGTTAGGCCAGACTCTCAATAATATATCATATAGTACAATGTAAAATCGTATAGTACGATCTATATAAGAAATATTTTTTTTCTTAAAAAAAACTCTCCCCCTATGTGTGTGCATGGTCACTCAATCTGCATATACTGTTTTGTGGCCATACTCAAGAACCAAAAAATAAAAATTACATACTCTTTCACATCTTATTCTACCCAGTCTTGCGCCTTCAGTAGTCTTGAGCTGTGTGTAATCTAATATAAATGTTAGTTTTCACAGACAAAAGTAATATCCAAAATATTTAATGAAGAATAAAATAATTCAATTAGCATTATTTGTCATCATCAAAATTACAAACTAGGGGTCCTGAATTGCAACAAAAAGAAAATATATTTTCACTTATATTTTTATAGAGGTATTAAAGTGTACTTTTATCAAAATATCATAGTGTACTTATTAGTAGAACATTTTTGTATTTAAACTTGTATCATTTAATATACTATGTCACATACTAAACATGATACATGTGTCTTGATGTCTACTTATAACTCTACTTCCACTTATTCTTCCCAAGATTAACCCCCACTAGGTGAAAGTAACCCGACTCCCCTTATAACTCCACTTACATCTATAACTCCATTGAATCTCCCACACCCCGAGTTTTGAAAACCGAACCGAACCGACCAGTTCAACCGGTTCAATCATGAACCGGTCTGGTGGCCGGTCCAATCATGCTTCAAAACCGGCTCTGCATCGAACCAGATCAAACCAAATTAAACCGGCAGTTCAACCGTTGAACCGATATGGGTTGGAAAGAACTGATCGATTTATAAAAATATTTTTTAATTAAAATTTTAAAACTAAATTTTAGTTTATTAAATTTTTAAAAACTTTTTAAAATATTTTTATTAAATATGATGATTAATTTCACCATAATACATGCAAGTTATCTTAAATATCTCACATAATTGTTTTGTAAAAAGATGTACTTCTCACTTTCTAAAAGGTTAAAGAAACATCCTCAAACCCCCCTATGATGTGGGACTAAAAAAGTTGCATGAAGCCTGAATAGTTTAGAATGTGAATTTGGGCTTATTTGGGCTTCAAATTTTGCTTAGTTGGGTTACAAAATTTGGTAATATGTATATAAATTGCTATAATATATATATATATTATTATATTATAAAATATTAATATTATAAATTATATATTATATTAAAATATATTCTTATAAATATATTTAAATAAATATATTATTTTTAAATGATATTTATATTTATAATTTGTATTATATATATATTTAAATTTATAAATATTATTAAATGATCATATATTTAATTATTATATTATATTAATGATCATAATTTTTTTATATTATAAATATATTATATTAAGTATTATTCTTATAAATATATTATTCTAATAATATTTTTATGTATAAAATTGTATTATATATTTTAAAATTTTATAAATATTATTAAATGCTCATATACTTATATTATATGATTTTTATTTTATTAATTTTTAATAATATTGTTATTTATTACATCATCCGGTTCAACCCCGGTCGAATCGTGAACCTCTCCCTCTTCCGGTTCGTTGTCTGGTCCAATTTTCAATACCTTGCCCACACCCACATAAAGTAGATCGTACTAGAAATAACCTCCCACATCCACAATAAGTAGATAAGGCCATAATCAAAAGCCCACAGCCCACTACCTTCATTAATCTCTCCAAACCTATAGTCACTATGCATGTTTTAAAATCATTTACCTCTCTACCAACATGCCCATTTAAATCTCCTCCAATAAAAACTCTTTCTTCAAGAGATATCATTAAATCTTCTACGTCATCCTAAAATTTTAATTTTGACACATATCCAAACCTACTTGAGGAGAATAAACACATACAATAGTAATAATCTTAGTATCAACAATAATTTTTATAGATATAACTCTATCTCTAATTCTTTTAATTTTTATAATATTATCCTTCAAAGTTTTTATCTTAATTTTAGTTTCAAGGACTAGCTTTTCTGCCAACATCCATCCATGATGTGGGAACCATTTCTTATTTAACATTGCACCTAGGCACCAATATAGTGGCCATTACACACTTGTCGTTGTATTTAGGTCATATAGAGTTACTTCTAGAGAATTCCCTAGCATGAACACAATATATTAAAGGATTTATGTCATGAATATTAGATAATTTTAATGTTGATCATCGATTACCTAATGCAACCTTTCACTTTTTTCATCCAGGAATTGAAACATAGCAATGGTAGTATTAGAATAAAAGTTATATAAAAAAAATTTACAATGTGAAAGATTTATAATACTCATTAACAAAACATTTAACTTCATAACTTCTTATAAATATATTAAAATTAAAATAAAAAATAATGTATTGAGATCCTACCTTAATTAGAATGAATTTCCTATATTTCTCGACAGATAAATATAGCACCATGACCTCCAAACTCCTATCATATTCTCTCTCCTCTTCTCCTTCTACTTTCCTTCTCCAACAAAAATCTAGGGTAATGGGTGAAATGAAATGGATTTAGATAGTATATATATAAAAAATCATTTAAATGATTAGTGTTGCGGCGCTCAAACACACAAGACCCTAGTGCTCGGCCAAAACATTCTAAATTCTCTTAGATACCTTCAATAGAGAGCTAAGAACTACAACACTCATTCCTAGTGTCGTGATGCTCCCTCAAACCTTATCCCAATGTTAGTGTTAAAAAGGGGTTTTTGAAAAGATTAAGTGATATAAAATCTATCTCATAATTCCTAACCAATATCACAAGTTGAGACACATATGTAATCTTTTGATTTTAAAGCTTAAAAAAAATAGTTTAAGCGTTTTGTATTATGTTGTGCTAAATCCTTATCAACAAAAGTCTATTCAAAAATAAAAGTTCATCTTTTAAGCTATTTATTTCATGTAATGGTGGTGAATGACCTTCTTTAACAAGTATCAACATGCGATAGTCAATTGATTGTAAAAATGAGGACATGTGAATTTTCCAAAAATCAAAATGTATGTTATCAAACAATGGTAGTTGGGTAATGGAATACCCTTTCACGATATTTCTATTACCAAAGTTAGCCATGGATCAAAATTCAAAAACTAGATTTTGTGAATATCGCTCTGATACCACTTGAAAGTTTCTTAGGGAGTTTAAGCCCTTATGAACTAGCCCGAGGCTAACTAAAAAGGGTGTGGGGGGGTGTGAATTGGTATTTTAAAAATTCTCAAACAAAAATCATGATCTAAACTAAATAATCACCCACATAAAATAAAGTGTAAAAATTAAATGTAGGAATGCAATAAGAAAGAACACATTAGATTTTATAGTGGTTCGATCAACTTGACCTACATCCACTCCCCGGAGCATCTCCTCCTGATATTGCACTAAACTCAATGTCTCTCCTTTTGCTCCCACAGTAAGGAGGAGAAGACTACAAAACTCCTTTCCAACGACCCCGATGAGGAAAAGAACCTAACTCCTTTAGCTTCCTCCTGAAGTAGACAGAGAACCTGACTCCTTTTACTTCCTCCTAAAGCATCGATCAATTACTGAAGTAGACCTCTCTAGAACCTCCAAGGAATCAGGAACGACGACTAGAGAAGATGACTCAGATACTTGCTTGGAGTAACTTTTATGAACCCCTCACAAACTCTCCCTTACAAGATCTTCTCTCTCTTCCAAGTCTCCATCTCCTTCTCTTGGCTCTCTTAGGACAAGACAGCAGCAAAATATCTCATCTTGAGTAAACAAGATATCTTATATAAAAGGGCTTTAAATTTGCCATAAATTGCAACTAACCGATAAAGATCGTCTAAGACTATCGACGGATCATCCTGTACGATTAGTATAAATTCAGCTCAATCAACTAGGACGATCTGGGGAAGCTGGATAATTAGAAGATTTATTTATTCTAATCATCTAGGATGATGGGTACATCGTCCTGTACGATTATTTTAAAATGTCAAATATCATCCAGACCATCGCTCTGTTCAGCTAGACTTCACAGGTTTGGATGATGAAAAAATAACTAATCACCTAGGACAATTCATGAATCATCATATACGATTAGTTAAAAATGTCAAATATCATCTAAAACATTGCCATGTTCTTCTAAGACGATTTAGAAAGAAACTAAGGTTTTTTAATAGATTGTCCAAGACGATCCTACAATCTTCTAGGATGATATGATCAATTAATCATTGTTAAGAGAGTTGCTATTTGCATGTTTTACATTCTTGCAACTTGTATTATTTTGATGATTTCAAATATTATTATTTTATATATATATATCTCCTAACACTTTTTTTGGAAGATTTGTTTTTGCTCTAGTGTGTACTAACATTTCAGGAAAATCAACTCCAAGATATGAAGACTTCAAATCAAATTTAGCAAATATTCATTTATAAATTATAAGTTTTGAATTGAGAGTGAGTGATTGTAATTGAGTGAAAAATCACAACACACACACTTGGGGGAACAATTTTTATGAACTGATCGTACGGGACGAACCTAGTTCGTACGAGACGACCATGTCAATTAAGCCCTCGGAAGAGTAATGGATCGAACAGGCAGGGAGAAATTTTTTATAAGTCCTAATCGTCTAGGACGAATTTAACATTCGTCCCGGGATGAACGTCTCGGGATTCTCACTTTGCATTGTTCGTCCAAACGAAATGCATGGTTCGTCTCTGGACGAAACTCTATGTATAAAATCGTACAGGACAAAATTAACCTTCGTTTTTGGACGTAACTCTCTGTATAAAATCGTCCAGGATGAAACTTGTTCATCCTAGGACGAACGGAACCGACTTACCTCAGTTGGTTACGTCCTGCAGGGATTTGAGAACCAACCTATGCAATAACCGTTTCGTACCGGACGAACCTAGTTCGTACGAGACGATAAGCGTGTACGAACATAGTTCATAACAATATACATAAGGATCATTTCCTACACTTTAAGTAAAATCGTCCGGGATGATCCACGATCGTACGGGATGATCCATTTCGTGATAACTTGAAAATTTTGCAGTTTTGGACAGTTTTTCTTGTCTCTCCTATATAAGGTCCAATTTTTACTGTCACCCAATCTTTTTGCTCATTGATCTTCGTGCTTATTGGAAGAAGAGTTAAGGAGAGAGTGTGAGAGAGCATTCAAAGGAGGATTCCTACCACTCGAGCGTGAAGGCTTCGCTTGATGTTCAAAGGTAAGATTTCCTACTTGTGATTTGAGATTACTTCAATCTTTTCTTTCTTCCTTCTAGATTTCTTGTGAGGAGATCTGTCAAGGAGATCGGGTTCTCTGCCCATACTAGGAGAGTATGAAAGGACGAAGGGTTCTCTGCCCACACTAGGAGAGTGTGAAAGGATGAAGGGTTATATGCCCACACTAGAAGAGTATGAAAGGACGAAGGGTCCCCCTCTTGGTAGCTTTGGAACATTAACTTAGGTTTAACAACCTATTCACTAGACTCAACAAATCAAACCTTAATTACTTCACTTAATCATTAGACTAATTTAGATATAATTATAATGCATCGTCTAGGATAATGTCCTATACGATGTTTCAAAATAATAACATGCCTAAAAAAGGTGGTGGCTAATTCTTTCTGATTTGAGCATATTATATAGGATGATGTTAATATTATATAGGATGATTTGCTTAATCCAGCTACCTTAATTAGGATGCCATAATTAGGATTTTTATTTTTAATTGATTGTCTAGGATAATTTGGGATCGTCCCAAATGATATGATCAAAAACAGAAAACTCTAAAATAGACAAAACTTTTCCCCCTGAGTATATGTGTGCATGGTTACTTAATATCAGGATCCACTTTATTAAATTTGACTCAATAAAAGATAAAAATACTTTAAGTACACTTACAAAATGACTCAGTCATAATCTACCCAATCTTGAGCTGGCTTGATTTGCAATTGACCTTATAGACCTGAAACATTAGTAGACAGGGTAATAGCTGGAAAAATAGAGATGTTAAAAATATTTGCTATCATCAAAATTATAATCTTTGAATCAAGATTTATAATAGTTGATGGCCAAGTGGAGAGCTAAAGGAGATAATTGGTGGGAATGTTTGTTGGAAGTAGTAGGCATCTATATTAATGGGAGTTGAACGATGAATAGCCTTATAGAGGTGGTCAAGTTATGCACCTATACCAGTAGCCTAGTAATATAATACCAAATGAGCTAAGGCTTTATTAGTGCTTTGATCATTTTAAGAGTGTTCATCAAAGGGTTTCTTGATAATGTTAACATGTTTAGAAGAGGTCGAGAAAACCCATTAAGGATATTTGACCTATCAAAGATTATTTACCAAACTATTTCTTGATGGTATTTACCTGTGTGGAAGAGGTTGGATTGAATCCCCTTAGGATCGATTATCTAGTGACAGAGACATAATAAAAATTACATATTTCTTGAGTCAAAGATTTAAGATTTGATTAATATTCTCCTAAGATGTTTGACCTATCCGAGGTTGTATGTCAGAATATTGCTCGATGATATTAACCTATATGAAAGATGTTGGATCAAATCTCCATAGGATTGATCATCTAGTGATTAAGACACAATAAAGATTGTGTATTTCTGAAATTAAGGATTTTATGATTTAATTGACATTGTCCCATGATGTTTGACCTATCTGAGGTTATATGTTAGAGTATTGCTCGATGACGTTAGTCTATATGGAAAAGGTCAGATCGAATCCCCCTAGGATTGATCATCTAGTGATTGAGATACAATAAAAATTATATATTTCTAGAATCAAGGATTTTATGATTTAATTGACATTCTCCTATGATATTTGACTTATCTGAGATTGTATGTTAGAGTATTGCTCGATGACCTTAACCTATATAAAAGAGGTCGGATCAAATGCCCCTGAGATTAATCATCTAGTAATTAAGGTGCAATAAAGAATATATATTTCTTGAATCAAGGATAAAGAGATTAGATTCATTATTAGTTTTTATTATCTTTTTTATTCTTTTTAAAAAAGGAGATAATATTAGAACAGAACAAACAACATTTTATTATATTATGTAAGATAATACAATAGCTCCCTAATATGACCTAGGGATATAAGAACTACACCATATTCAAAACATAAGATATACATATGAGGACACCATGATATCAAAGTGACACTATATTCAACATAGAAGAGGTGCACGATGACACAAGACAAGTAATATTATTAACACAATGACCCAAATTATGTGGTCATTTAAGGGTGCTCTTTAAAAATGAATATAGAAGTGAGTTCTTTTATAAGAGAAGCCTTTTGAAGGATAACTTTATTTTGAAATTGAAATCTTTTATGATTCAGGTAACACATGGACATGGTTAAAACTATTTAAGATAGCAAGATTATGCCATTTGTTGGTCTTCTCGCACCATACCGATCCAGTAAAGGTGAGAATTTTAGTTTGAGGTGTGAAGTAGAGGCAACGACTCCAAAGATTAACTGAGGGGTCTTTTATAGATAACATTATAATCTAACTCTAATTTTATCATAATAAAAATGGATTGTGTCAGTAGCTTATTAAGATAATTCTACAAGTACAACTAGGAGGCTAATTATTCCTTCTACTCATACGGGTCGATTATCAAACCCATATAGAGGTCTTCTGACAGGTTAAAGGTCTTCTTTGGCAAGGCCCATGTTAAGAAAAGTAGAGAAAAATAGGGCATCCATCGAGCTCCCATTGTCGACCAAGATCATTTTGATGTTGTAACACGGGTCACTAATCCTCACACTAATCATGAGTGGATCTTGATGAGGGGTTTTTACTCCCTCTAATTCAGAATCATTAATGTTGGCTTTTCATCTTCAGCCAGTAAAATTTAATTAGGCAATAAGGGCCCCCTATAATATTTTTAATCTCACTAACCATTTGATAATTATTCAATGGTTGTCTTTGTTGTTGTTGTTTTTGCTCCCTAGTTAGATGAGCGTCATCTCAATTAGGTGAATTTTGAATAAACTATCGAAGGTATCATTATCAGATAAGTCTCTCAATTTCATTCTTGAGCGGCTTATAGGTTTTATTGGTGTGCCCACGACTATGGTGGAAATGATAGTATTGATCCTGATTTCCCATATTTGATTTCAAAGGATTAAGTCTCTTAATATTTTCTTGAACTTGAATAACCATCAATACATTTTCTTTAGATGCATTCAATAGTGTATACTCATCCTCTTGTCGAATCTATGTCATGATAATGGGGGTCTAGGAGGCAGGTTATTCTTCCCTTATTTTATTTGCAATAATAATAAGTTATTCAATATAGGAGCATTTTTGCACTTTCTAAAATGTTACTCAAATTGCTTCCTATGAGCATTGATGGATTCATCTATTGATATTTGTACCTCCATATAATGGATCAGATCAACATACAAAATAAATGTGTCTCACATAAGTGTCGAGTAAAAGGGTATAGGATGGAGGCCTCTAAGTGAAACTCTTCTTAGTAATTTAGGATCCACTCCTGAAATTTGCTAAGCCTTGATCGAAAATCATCAAAAATATTCCTTAAGTTATTCTCCTTCATTTTTGCAAATCCTAGAGAGGTGAAGAATCATTATCAATTCTTTGATTGGCTATTATTATTTGACGAACACTTTAGCCAATTTGACGGATGTGGAGATTGTTCTAGCTGGAAGTGAATTGAAGCATGTCCGAGCTTGTCCCTTGAGGGTGGCAAGGAAAACTTGGCAAATGAGCACATCTGAGGCTCACTGGATATACATTATGCTTATATAGTGATTGATATGATTGTAGGGGTTGGATGTCCCATCATAGGAATTGATACTCCATAGTTTGAACCTTGTTAGAATGGGGTGTTGAAAAATGGCTTCAGTTAGGGGTGATGACTCCTAGAAGTCAACTGAGAAAGAGATTATCTTAAACCTCTCACATGGAAATCTTCTCAAACCAATCTTCGTAATTCATGATATAGGGCATTGCGAGGGAGCTTAGCAATGTACGATCAGGCTAAGTCTTTAAGGATGTCCTAAGGAATGCGAGGTTGCTGACCTGTGTGCGAAAGATGTATAGAACTTGTTGTGTCAGCAAGTTTGTTGTCTTTATGTGATTGTAGTTGCCTCCTTAACGGAGCAGGAGGAATCTCTACATGAAGATGTTTGGGTTGAACACCTTAAGCTTGTAGTGGATATCGAGGGAGAAGAACCTCCTCTTGTTTTGCTAGTACTAGTGGCCAAGTTTATTGTAGAAGTTGAATTGTCTCATTTTGAGATTCTTCCATCTTTCGAATACGTTCTTCTAGGGAAGGACTTAAAGTTCCTTATTTAGCAGTGTTTTTCCCCTAAAATAAAAAGAGGTAGATAATTGGTGTCCATGATTCATAGACTGATTCCTAGATTGATGGAAGTTGGAATAGGAGGTTCCCAAAATGCGATTACTATTCTTATTGTCCATTGAAGAAGTACTTGGGATAGTGGGTTTAAGGCTCCCACATACAATGCCAAATTGTTGAGGGCTAGAATATATATGATAGTAAAGTTAGAATTTTACGTCTCAGCATTGCACGAATATCCATCATACAAGAAGAGAACACAAGATTTTTTACTTCAAAAATCTTGAAAATGGGAAAAAATTAATGGGGTCACGCTCAATTGAAATGATTTCCCTAGTGTTTGAGTATATTATAGTTGACTGAATCATACTTGAGGATGATTAGATTATAATAATCAACAATCTGGTTAAAACCTAGTGATAGACGGGGGTAAGGTGAAGGTCCGGCGATGCTCGGTCGGGCAGATGTCTAGCTTCAGTTGGTGGTCCGGCGAAAGTTTGGGCATCAATTAGTAGTTCGACAGAAGTTTGACATTAGTTGGGTGTCCAACGGAAGTCCGGTGTCAAGTAGTGGTTCAGTGGAAGTATGAAGTTAGTTGGTGGTCTGGCGGAAGTCCGACGGTGGTCGAGGAGGAGCTAGGTCATAAGAGAGATCTTTGATCTTTCCTTCAGCTTCTTTGCTTGGATCCCTTTTCATGAGAAATCAGGGGTTTATTTATAGATTTCTGAGAGTGGCATGACCAGTAAATAGAAGGAAGATCAAGGGTAAGTTGGGAGTGATTTGTATGAACGACCGATGTTGATTCCCTTGATCGTTGACTATTTATTGGACATTTGAATGTCATAGTGATATCAGAATTTAGTGATCTTGGGCTCGCTGGATTTGTCTTGTTGAGCAGCTCGATTCGACTATAAGCATATCATCTTTGGAAAACTTTTGGTAATCCAAATTGTGATTTGAACCTTCCAAAATCACTTCGGGTCTTTGATTTGGATCCATTTGGGCTTGGATTGAGTCGAATTTGGTGTCATTGGGTTCATATTTTTTAAACCATCAGTTCGACTGTAAGTTTACTAAAATCGGAATTTTGATGGTCCCAATTTTAATTTTGAAAGTTTCCAACTTGATTTTGCTTTGAGGCTGCTTTGTATATTAAGATACATATTTTATTCATTTATAGCTTTTTCTATAGTATCTAAAGCTCTATAAATTCAATATTATGGGGTTATTTTATGAATTTTTTTTGGCAAAAACAATTCTCTTTTATAGTGGAAATCAGTGACAAAATCGTAAATCTTCTTTGTCTTCTCCATCTTTCTTTAGCATTTTCCTTTGCTCTCTAATTTAATTTTTTTTCTTCTTCTTTTGAAATGCTAAAATCCTTTTCTGAGTCTAATTCAAATTTAAATCTAACGTAAGAAAATTTATAGCTATTTAATTAAATTTTATATTATATATATGTCAGAATAAATTGAATGATTAAAAAATTATCTTCATCAAATTTAACTTATACATCCAACTTAAATGTTCTCATATTTTTTAATGATTTATAGTGGCCAAGAGCTCGGCCGACCCCGGCCGCGGGAAATGGCGCCAAGTATTACAGCAAAACTCGCCTCGCCTCTTTTTCCCGCCTTCTACAGCACCCACGCCAAGCCAATAAATGAATTTCTACTATTCGGGGTCATTTACTTTGCGAGCGCGCTCTCTCCCTTTCTCTATGGCGACCAAGAAAACCCTAACGGATTATGAAAGCCAGCGGCTCGAGAACATCCGCCGGAACGGCGAGATGATCGCGTCCTTGATGCTCCATTCTAAGGCCTCCGAGGTCTCTGACTTTTTCAAGCGCAGCAGTTCCAAATCCACCAAATATGCCCACAAAATCAAGAAGCAAAAGAACTCTCCTCCTCGATCTCCATTAGTGATCCGCCGGTCGCTCCGCACCCGCGGCCTCCCTCCAAATCACTCTGGCTACCCTTCAACACCCACAGATTCCTCACCGTTCCCGCCTTCTCCAAAGCCTGAGCTCTCGCCTGCGCGGAAGCGCGAGCAGATCCACATCAATGATGCGTTCCTAGGTGAAATTGCAGCTTCTGACCGCCCTCTCATCGATGTAATTTTGGCCGCAGCCGCTGCAGGAGCCGATGTCGATGGCGGGTCGAGGTCAAAACTATTGGGGGATTACAAGTTTGATCCGAGGTCGTCGATGGTACTGAAGCCCGAGAATGTTGGAAAGGTTCTTCCGGAACGGATTCTTAGCGTCCAGTTCTTGCCTTCTGCTAACCGAACCGTGGTTGTCGTCGGTAACAAGCTGGGAAATGTTGGGTTCTGGGATTTGGATTTTGGGATGGGCGATGGGAACGAGGACGATAGCGGAATTTACGTTTATGCACCGCATTCTGCTTCGGTTTCAGGGATCTCCGTTCATCCCTCAAGCGTGAGTAAGGTGCTGGTCCTTTACCTCCATATTTTTTGATTGGCTTAATAACTCTTCTGTATCACTTAAAATTTTACGCTTGCTTGTTCTGAAGTATGATTGGAAGGTCTTTCCTTTCTTTAAGCTTCGTGATTTGGTATACTTTATTTTCCATTAGGGCATGTGGATGTTTCATGTAATTCATAGAATTTTATCAGTTTGAAGATGCTGTTTGCTTCATTATGTTGTTCATGCTTCTCTATGGTGTTGTTTCCGTTTCGTTGTGTGTGAGTTAGCGTGTGAAGAGTGAGTGTGAGATGAGTGTGCCAGAAAACGGAGAACATGCGATTTCTCATGCGCCCACTTGCTTGCCTTTTTTTGTTGGAATGAAATCTCCATCTATTCATTGAAGTCATACGCCTGTTTTCAGTAACTTCATGTATTTGGTTTCGGAATGAACAGCATGTTTCATGGTTGTTTAGTTGCCCTGAAAAATTTTTCCTTTATGGTTCTATTTTTTTTTCTTTCTGCAATATTCTTTTTATCAAGTTTTCTTTCTGTATATTATTCTTTGTTGTTAAGGCTGAATTGGTGCGATAAGGTTTGCTATCATCTTTCTTCTGTGATTATTTTCTCAAAATCATGTAATTTCCATCACAATAAAAATTGCAAAATCTTAAAGTTAGCGGGAATGTGTGTGTGTGTTCTTATTTACTGATATTTTCGGTTTCTTTCCTGTGTCCTTGGCACGCTTAATTCTTGAGAATTTATTTTATTGTAAAAATAAACTGTCATGTAAAATAAGCTGGTGGGATTTTATGCAGATATTTACTGGTAGCTATGATGGCTTAGTTCGCAAGATGGATGTTGAGAAGGAAACCTTTAATGTGACATATTCTACCGAGAACTGTATATTTTCTATTTGTCAATGGCCATGTGATATCGATTCCCTCTATATTGGAGAGGGAGCAGGGGATCTTAAACATTGGGACGAGAGAGCTGGCAAGGTTTCAAGCAAATGGGGCCTTCATGAAGACAGAATCAATTCAGTAGACTTCAGTCCAGAAAATTGTTATTTAATGGCTACAAGTTCAACGGATGGAACGGCTTGCATATGGGACCTAAGAAGAATGAAGAATCATCAACCGGAGCAGCTTAATGTGGTTCGCCATAATAGGGCTGTTCATTCGGCATATTTCTCTCCCACTGGAAACTACCTTGCAACAACAAGGTCCCTCTGACATAACTTGATTCAAAAGAAAAATTTATTGCATTTTTCACATAGCATTAGTTTTAACAATTTTTAATATGCTAGAAAACATAATTTATTAATTTTATATATTTGAATTTATGCGGACATGATATTATTCACGTGATGAAAATTTCACCTGGTAATCAGAATTCAAGTGTCATAATCTGTCTACAATGTATTGCAAAATTAGTTGAGCCTTTTATGCTCTTATTAAAATGATGCTCTGTTGCACTTTCTTTTGCACCTTGGCTCTTACTATTCAGTCAGTAGAAGAGGGATGAATGCTCAAGTCATATTCAATTATATGACGTGGAGGAACTTGTGTAGTTGTAATGAATTTGCATGAAGACCTGATTCTGTGTTTTTTTAATACATTTATTATGCACTATTCCATCATTTTAAAATGAATTCTGAAAAGTTTGTAACGGAAACTCAAATTCTATCGATAGTCTTAAATAAAATAGAGCCGCCTACTCAAGTAACTTAACCTTCCCTCCTAGCCAGCTTGCCACATCTCTTTGTGGTGAATGATCTGTACTGATCTATTAATCTGATACTATAAAGATCAGTTTGTATTATAGCAGTATTACCATCAGGAAGCGAACATTGAAGAATGAATTCCTCCTCCTCCTCTCTCTCTCTCTCTCTCTCTCTCTCTCTCTCTCTCTTTGTGTGTGTGTGTGAAATCCTTTTCTGAAGTCCGGCCATTACAGTACCATGTTCATTTTTGAGGCATGCACTCAAGGTTTGAAGTCTTATTTGGCCAATAAGTTACAAACAGTTTGATCCTGCTTCTCATCTGAAAATATTTTTTTAGGGAATGCACAATTGGGCTTTGTAACTGAAATTTAGGCGATGAAAAAAATGGTTAATGATTTCTTTAGCAAGAGGACTTTCTCATATGTAATGACCACATTCTTGGTGGAGATAAATATCGATCTCTTATGCTTTGTTTTTTTAGTTCTTTTTTTGCACAAACCCTCCACTTCTCTCGATGGTCGTGCATGAAGTGAGTCAAGGAGTGCATTAATTTCTGTTTGTTTTTCTTCTCCCAGAGTTCTTTCTTGGTAACTTTCTACAGTTTTCGTGGTGTTTTCTGGTGGCTCTTAATAATTCCTCAAACTTTACCTTTATGGATTTTCGCTAATTTACTGTTTATGTTCTCTATTTTCTTATCATGTTTCTCTTACAATCTTGTAATTTAAATGGGAATGCTCGCTTAAATGGAAGGATTTTATTTTTCTATCTTGGAACGGAAATTCTCTAATATCTCATTGTTAATATTGTTCAAGGAATTATGCTATTTTTAAAGATTTATTCTTCCTTCTTACGATAGTTGCTATTCTATTGTCGCAGCATTGACGATACAGTTGGAATTATCAATCTCTCCCACCTCAATGATATATCTATGGTTCATCATTACAATCAGACTGGTAGATGGTTGTCCTCATTCAGGTATTTTCTTCTTGTTTCTAATAATTGGTTTAACATGTACTACCTTTATACAGTTGGCATAATTTCTTAGGCAGCGTACTCAAAAGAATCAACTTAATATGTTTAGTAATCTGTGTTAATGCAAAATTCTTTTTAATGAAATTCTGATGAGATGGCATGAAAATTGTTTTGTAATTTACTTTAATCTTTAACACATTACCAATTCTTTGCCAAAATTTAATGAATCATGTCAGAAAAAAAATTTCTACAAATGATCAAGCATTTAATATGCATTCATCCCCGTATAGTATCTTAAGTACATTATTGTTTTTCCCTTGTAGCGGTTATCCTCAATTCCCTTTAAATATGCATTTGGTCCATGGATTACCTTATTTTTCCAACGCATCCATACCTTTTTCTAAGCTTGCATGATCTAGAACACAAGTTACAGCATGCAATGAAATAAAGTTGAAGGGGGATAGTTTTATTGCATTTTATTTATCTATTTTCCTACTAAAAACAGAAAAAAGTGTACCAAATATTGCCCAAGGAAATGATTGAAGTTAGAAATTATTAATTTTCCTTTCGCAGGGCTATTTGGGGGTGGGACGACTCATTTCTGTTTCTTGGAAATATGAGAAGAGCTGTGGATATTATTTCTATTACCAGCAAAACTACGACGGCTTTGGTAAGCCCAGAAATGACTTCAATACCTTGCCGCTTTGCTTCTCACCCCTGCCAAATTGGAACTCTTGCTGGTGCCACAGCCGGTGGTAAGGTCTTTGTGTGGACAAAATCATAAATATTGGAGCAATTTTTGGACCTCTTGTGTCGCTATGCGTTTGTAGCATATCAAAAATTTAAGCATTCGTCTTTAAAGAGATTTTGTAAATCCCACCATTGTACAAGAAGCAGCTATGTGGCCATGCACATCGTTGAACCTTTTTCAGTTCTTATTCCGGAAAAAGATGAATGAATCTTCTGAGTTAAAAAAAGTATTGCTTTATTCACCTTATAAGCTAACATTCGCCATTCGGCATCTATAATGAGTGGTGATATTTATGTATACGGATGCTAAAAAAAATCATGTTCCGCCAAAAATAGTATGTTCGACTAATTTTTCCTTATAGTTCTTTTATATATATTTGTTTCATTTATTTATATTTATATGAATATACTTATGCAAATGTGATAATATGTATTTTTTATTTTTTTAAATATTTTTTATGTCGGTTTTATGTTCATTAATAGTTTGTTATGCTCTATAAGTTAACAAGCAAGCATAATAAAAGTTGATTATTTTAACCAAGTTAAATAACACTAGTGAGCTTGCTCTAATTGAATATATATATATATATATAATACCTTAAGTATATATTTTAATAATATAAGAGTATATTTGGGTTGTTAACTTTTTAAATGTTTTAAAATTAATTTAATGTAAACATTGCACTAATTTTTTTTTTGGGACATTTGGGCTAATTAAGTTAAGCTCATTCAATATATATGCAAGTTTTAAATTTAAGATTTTTTAAATGATAGTTAAAACTTTTAATTAATAGATCAAATTCAATTGCACTAATTTAGCACTTGATTTGTTCTTTATCTTATTTGATTTAAGTAAACTTTGTATCAAATGTAGTGAAAATGAAAATTTTGTATGTTATAAAATTCTTATAGATCCCCCCCCCACCAGTGGCGGAGCCAGAAATATTATTCAGGGGGGGCCTAAATTAAACACTACAGAAAAATCATTCATTATCGGCGCAATTTTTAGGCAGTTTTTTTAGGATAAATTTTTCGACGGTTTTCCTATGGTGAATTTTCAAGCGGTTTGTCATCTCATTTGAAATGTTAGAATACATTAAAATAGTTATGTTTACCAACTTATTGCTAGAGTCAAAAAGAGCTCTAAGATCAAAATTAATAATGCAAATAACATGTCGAGAGAGGCGCAAAAACGTGCGGAGAGAGGCGAAAAAAAAAAAAAAACATGGCGAGAGAGGAGCGGAAAGAAAAACGAAAGTTGTGCTCGATGTCACGATGTCGCGAGTAGCGAGAGAGGAGCAAAGGGGAAAACGAAACAGGCTGCTTGAGTCGAGAGAAAGGCTATTTGGGAGTGGTCTCCGTTTGTGCCTTTGATATGATATTGTAGCCGGAGTAAATTTTTTTATAAAAAAGTTATTGTTAAAATTAGTAAGATAATTATTCCGAACAAAGCCTAAAGCATAGTCTTGCATGTTAAATCATAGAATTGTTAGGTCTTATTTTTTATAAAAATAATACTAGTTTTCTTATGTAAATTGATCATCCACACTTAAATTTACTTTAAAATGAGTGAAATACATAAAAAATTTAATTAAAATGTAAATTACACATATCTCAAAATAAATACAATATTTTTAAGATCCATTTTGATAAAAAAATTGATCAATAAATTATATGACAACTTTTTTATGAATATATTACGTGCATTAAAAATCTTGACTGAATAATTATAATTTATACCTCCAACTCTTATTTTTCTCATAAAAAAATTGTTTTAAAATCACTTTTAGCCAAGGGAAAAAAAATTTAGGGGGGGGCACGTGCCCCCCCTTGCCCCCCTCTCCCTCCGCCCTTGTCAAACTAAAAGAAAAAAGAGAATTCGGGGGAAATTTTTTTAATTCACTTATTAAAGTTCTAATTAAATAGCCTATTAGGCTTTGTTTGTGATGTCTTTTTTACTACTTAAAGTAGTTTTTTAAATGAACTTCTAATCAAATGTAGGGAAAAAACTGAAAGATTTGTATTTTTAAAATACTCAAAGATTTATTTTGCTTTTATGTTTGATGTTTCAATCCAAACGAAAAGAAAAAAAAAAATTGTAGGGGAATTTTTTAATTCACTTTTAAAAGTTCTGATTAAATAGTCTCTTAGGTTTTGTTTGTTTGGAATGCCTTTCTTACCACTTTTAAAAATAATTTTATTAGAAAGGTACTTTAAGAAACAATAAGAAAACAGTCTCAAATGAAGCCTTAGTAGTGATGGTCATGTTATCGTTGTTGTTGGTAAAGAGAAACATAAAGGATTGTAGAGCTTTGATGATTACTACTTCTAAAAATAATTTTAAAAATAATTTTCTTACTACTTTTAAAAATAATTTTATTAGCTAAAGATAAAAAATATAAAGGTGCCAAAATGCTCATGTTTATCTTTTATCATTAGGTTTTGATGATTACAGAGAATGATGCATCTAAGAAAAGTAAAAAGTATAATGTCATACAAACTATTTTAGACAAGTGACGCCTTCTAATTGGATGAGTTGGGGTTGTAGAGTTTTGATGATTTATGTTTGGGCGAGCTCATTAGTGATGAGTGGTATTAAGCGCGATTAATAGTGCCAAGTAATAGGGGCAAGTTTGAGGGCGAACACCAAGCAAGGGGTGCTAGATGATTGAGAATTACCTGAGAGTCGTTGGCAACCTATGCTAAGCCTTGGATTGGATAGAGAAGGCAAGTGAATTGTAGCTGTAGAGAAGATGACCTTAATGATCGATTTGTCATAGTGGGTCGAGTTAAGGCCATTGGGGATAGGCACTTTTCTTTAGTTAGAATTCAATGTGTGTGGGGAATAAAGGCACCTACCCTGGGCAGGGGTGAGTTGTTATGATGGTTGCATTCCTTCGAGTGGCGAATTATTAGGTTGATGGGATCCTCCATTGAACATCAAGATTGGAAACCATCCTTAGTAGGACTGAGCAGTTTGCACCTGATGTTCCATGGCAAGTTCTTATGTGCGATCTTTGTGTATGAAATCTCTCCTCATACCCTATCGACTACCTACTACATACTTATGAAGTCATACACGAGTGTACATTTAGTTTCCCAATTCACATGGCTCTTTTGGTAGGCGAGCAATGAAAGAAAGAGTGAATGAATCAATATTAATTGTGACTATTGATTATGAAATAGGAAAGTAATGCAAACTTACCGCCCTATTTTTATCATAGCATCGATTATTGCATAGATTCATATTAATGATGATGAAGTGATGCCACTTCTTCCTTGACTCCTTATAAATAGAGGCTCTATGTTAAAGGAACTTTACTCTTTTCTCATGGTGACTTTAGCTAGGTTAAGAGTGAAGGTGTCTAAGAATGTCTCCTTTCGCATAGGCAAAGCCAATATATTGGAAAGAATGCGAGTGAGCCTTTTCCATGCTAGTAAATTGATGATAGTGCATAAATCATGCTGAAGGCTCTTGAACTTGCCACAACCTCTCCTATAAAGAGAATTATGAGTAATCCTAGGATGAAGGCGATGACAACTAACTTGCTAGCTACAAGAGTCAGCACTTATGAGCGTGAAACTGTTAGCGTTGGTGCTCAAGAGAGGTTTGACTCCATTTAAAGAAGATAATGAGCCTCTTAATATGCGGAGAACAAGGTGACTTCCTCCGATACACTCAATAACTATGATTCATATAAAATTTCTATTTCATTTAATTGTAAGAGGTTTCTTGTCCATGTGAGGAATCTTATGAATCATAGCTGATGGGTACTAAAGTTGTCTCTAGCTGGATAGGTAGAAGTAACCTCTATTGAAGTTGTGATGAATCCTTAAGCGCCTCTGGTTGGGACAACTAAGAGAAAAATAGATAAGTTTAAGTATTTGCAAATAATGTTGTCAAAGAAAAAGGTGCCTATTATGAGAGAGCCTTTATTCTATATTTCCTCAAGCAAGCTAAGGAGCTCTAACATCTAATGGAAGGATTGAAATCCTAAACCTATAATTTAACTTCTCAATCACCAATAAAAACAACCAAAACTACTATATAATCAAAATAATAAAAGCAACTTAATATGTTTGATTTCAATAAGATGCATATATATGTAATAATCCAATTTATTAGTCGTCTATACATCAAGAGAAATTCAAATTGGAATACAAAACAATACCTCGATCACTTAGACTCAAAATATCCAACCTATATACCTTTCTTTTCCACTGGCATTTACCTTCTTTGAAATGTTAGAAAATTTATAGAATGAACAAAACGAACTTAGTAGACTTCTTCTCATAGCCCATCACATATATTAATATCCAAATTAAATATTATATAACACTTAATTCATTAAAACTAGTACAATGGCTTTTAAAAAATGAATAAATTATTAAAAAAGCATGATTTTTAGGGTTTCAATGTTTACTTGATTTTAAATTTCTTATTTATACCTTTGAAACCACCTTCATAGAGAGTTCAGATGCATCACATAACACCTGTTTTAGAAGTTCAACTTGTATTTTTTCACATCTCATTAGATTTATTAGAATTTTAGGAATTAACTAAATATAGTTTAGAATAAATAACTTATACTGAATTTATTGAAGTTTACACATAATGTTAATTCAATAATTATAATGCACATGTCTCGATGTCTTTTGATAGCTCCACTTCTACTTATGTCTCCCTTTAATCTTCTACACCTAGATCTAGTAAGTGGGGCCACAATCAAAATAGAACAATGCTACATAACCCCCACACCTACTTTTTAGCAAGGGGACCATAATCCCTCATACATCCACACTAACTAGATGAGGCAAGAACAAAACATATAAAGCCCTTATAACATATAAGAGAGTGCACTTTTCATATAATCAGAACATTCTTCAATGCTTGCCAATGAAAAACAATGTAAATGCAATAATAATAAATTATAATTCATTGCAATACTTATATATGCATGAATTGCATTAGAAAGCTACATTGCTTGTATAACATCATATGCACTTAACTTTTTTATTTAAATTTCAACTTTAGAGAATATTTACATAAATATTTATATACTAAAAAAATTGCATAGAAAATATCAACAAGTGAAAATATAAAACATGCAACACATAAAAAATATAGATGAAAAACATCATAAAAATATGAAAAAAAAAATTAAATTTATAAAACAACAATAGAGAAATAAAGATAGGGGTTCAAAAACTAACTCATTCTCTATATATTATCCTAAACAAGCTCGATAGACGAATCCCATGTTTTGGTCATAACCACTCTTCCTTTCTCTATCCTCTTCCTTGCTTCATCTCGATAAAATGGCGGGGGTTGAGGGGGTTAGCACTTTTATATATATATATATATATATATAGTATATAATATATATATATATATATAAACCATGATTTTTTACCAATGCTTGTGGGTCTCCAAAAGGGAAACTAGAAGTGGGGGTTAGAATACAAAATGTATGATCACACTATCCCATAAGAAAAAATATTCCAAACTTTAACTCTATAAATAGAAGGCCAGTGGAAGAGGATAGAATTATACATATGATTATCCATGAAAAATAGTGGCTTTCACCTACACATCGCGATGGAAAATAATATACATAGTTCAGTAATCATGAG
The DNA here is from genome assembly GCF_001605985.2 of Dendrobium catenatum. Lineage (NCBI taxonomy): Eukaryota > Viridiplantae > Streptophyta > Magnoliopsida > Asparagales > Orchidaceae > Dendrobium > Dendrobium catenatum. The sequence continues at coordinate 170,121 of NW_021319813.1, read as the reverse complement.
ATTTTCCTCATTCGATACATCAGCTTGAGTGGGGTTATTTGATCATGGGTGTCAGTTTCTCCCATAGGTGTAAGCCCTATTAATTACAATCTTAGGCTTTGACTTAAGAATTATCTCTATTAGTGATGCTTTTTTATTCTCTTATTGGCTTGATGCATAGTGAGATTTTTGGGTTTTCTTAATCTAAAAGGAGATAGGGCTTAACAAGCTATTAATCAACTCAAATATTATACAAATCATCCAATCAATATGAGGGGAATGAACACAAGAGGAGAATAAATACATCGAGGCATGCAAGAGAGAAGAATGGAAGATATGTCATCTGTGTGACGTAGATAGATGAGATTTATAGCCTCCCAAAAATGAAGAGCTCACCCAACAATAAGGCAAGCAACAATATACTCATAACGTCAGCCTTTGATCCTAGCTATAAAGGACGTACTATTGTGCTCTCAATATTAATGCCCTCAACCTAGCTAATTCAAGATAATGAGGAGACATATAACTCAAATCTCACTAAGGACCTAAGCAGCCCCTACCTAAATTTATCACCATACTTGAGAAGGGGTACCAGCTAAAATTCC